>NC_056726.1:1137108909-1137116409 GCF_019279795.1 Protopterus annectens | reverse complement strand
ATTCATCTCAGCTATGTTATGACTGTATTTTGATCTGTTTGTTGTTGTTCGTTGTTTAGAGTACATCTAACTCACCTATTGTATTGCAACTATTACTCTGATATCTGCCTTGGAAAGGAAACAACAGTACTCTGCTTTGTATGCTGTCGCTCGTTACATATGAGTGAATCTGTTTGTTTAAAGTATAGTAGCGTTCAAACTTTTACTGTCTTTATATGCCGCTAGGCTTAGGGGCTTGATTTGGTCGCTCCAGTCCCCGGAAGCTGCTACTGAACGTAGCGTTTAAATTTTCACTGTTTTTACATGTTGCTAAGCTTCGGGGCTTGATTTTGGTTGCTCCAGTCCCTCGAAGCTGTTACGGAAAGTAGTGCGACACTGTGAATCTGTTTGTTTAAAGTATAGTAGCGTTCAAACTTTTACTATTTTTTATATGTCGCTAGGCTTAGGGGCTTGATTTGGTCGCTCCAGTCCCCGGAAGCTGCTACTGAACGTAGCGTTTAAACTTTCACTGTTTTTACATGTTGCTAAGCTTCGAGGCTTGATTTTGCTTGCTCCAGTCCCTCGAAGCTGTTACGGAAAGTAGTGCGACACTGCTCTCACACTCCGAATCTGGCTATACTTAGTTCCCCTTATATATGCTTATATATTTGAGTCCCCACATGGTGACTCTCATTTAAAGCAACCGGGATATGATATACAGTGGCTGGGCGAGCTGTAAGGACTTGCGGAGGCTGCGTTCCGTCATTTAGCTGCACAAAATTTGATTGTTAATAACAAAAGTTGATACAACACGCCACCTCCACGTGTTAGAGCTACCTCTAATCGCTTGGTTGTTTTATGAATGTATGCGCTGTAGGAACACTAATATTACCCTACATGCTGCAGACCTATTCTGTAATTGCCTATTTCGCTCCATAGTTGTACTAAGAGCTATAGCCTGGTTTAATCAGTTGAACAGTCACTATATTATCTTATACACTGCTGCAATTCTGTTTTGATTTTGTATATGCATGTTCCACATTGTTTCAGTGATCTTTAATTGTTTTTGAGTCTTCTGAGTTTTTATGTAACATTCTTCCTGACGGAACTGCTCTCTTTTATACTGTTTTGCACAATTTACCTTATGTTTGATAAAGCCAATTGCCCAGTTGTTTGCTAGGCAGACCTCTTGGGCTCTGATGTGATTTACTCAATTACTATAAGGCTATAGGACCTGTATATTGTATTACTATTTGTTTTACTGACTATATAATGCTTATGGCTCCCTCTCTTGTCTGCCTACTACATATTTAGGTATTATCACTGTTAAACTGTTACTAACTTATCTCACCTCTTCCTATCTCCAGTTTTACCCTATAGTTTCCCTTGGGACCTCGCCTGGGTGGACATACACATTCAACCAAGGTCACCTACTCCATCCACATTTTACCTAAGAAATATACTGCTCTGCTGCATCTATCCCTATTTTGGAATTTGGAAAAGTGTCTCCCAGAAGACACTGTGAATGTATGTACATTCTGTTGCCACTTATTCTACCATTGTAACTCCTGCTTGATAATATTGTCAGCTATCTCCCTACCAGGTCACACAGCAGCCTGAAACACTTTTATTTCTCCCTCTCCATTCTCTCTCCCATCCATAACTGTGTTCCTTCCCTGCTCCTCCTCTTTCATCCTATCTAGTCCCAAAACCCTCCTAGTTTACCCAGTGCAACTCTGTACTAGGCCACTAGAGGGCGTCCCTTCTATATTATACACTACTTGTTCCTCACTCACTTTCTGCTTTCCTCATTCATCCACACTTTAGCCCCTCTACCTCTTAAATACAGGAACCTTGCTTACCTTGTTACTACTTACTCTCTTGTATCCTATGCTCCACTGATTGACTCTCGATCCTCTCCTGATTCTTTTCTTCCCGCTCCGTTCGCCCTTCCGGCTCACCCCGCCCCCTACCCTGCCCCCAAATCCCACCCGCCCCCAGTACGTCTAGCTATATCCTTCTAGTTTCCACACCCACATCCTCCCTGCACCAATCAACCATCAACACCTTAGACACACCCCTATCGCCTATAACCCAATTAACGACCACACCCACAGCTGATACATCTCATATCTACAACTCTCACTCACTTACCTACCTTATTTACATTCAGCTAATCTCCTAATACTCCTCCTTCTACTCCACATTTGCTACATTTTTCTTATCCCCCTGCACAATAAACTTATAATACACATTATACAACTACAACACATATTACCAAACATCCTTTTTCAACATGCCTCTAAATCCTTCTGCCATCCTTTTCCTCCTATCACTTTCTCTTAAAATATCATATCTTTATCACCTCACCCAACCCCATACTTCTTATCACTCACAACTTTATCACACAACCTACCATCTGAACTCACCCCCCTCACAATCACACTCTACCATCTCCCCCATCTTTATCCAATAACACAGCTCCTCACCTTCTCTTTCAAAGTCTTCTCCTCTCAGAAAAATTATATCCCTATAACAACTAAATACCCCTTAATCATCTCAGCTAACCAAAACCACTTTCTTACTCAACTCAACTATCTTTTGAACCCAATCTTTCATCTCATCAACAATCTTTTATCCGGTGATATCCATCCCAACCCTGGCCCCTCCTCCTCTTTCTCCACACACAAGCCTATATTCTTTACTTCTCTAAACTCACAAAGTATAGTGAATAAAGTCCCAACCCTCCATGCATGGCTCAAGCACAACAAACCTGACATACTATCTATTTCAGAAACTTGGTTAAAGCCCTCTATAAGCAACTCTGAAATAACTCCACCCAGCTATTCAATCATTAGAAAAGACAGGACCCAAAGGAAAGGCGGAGGAGTTGCTCTTCTTTATTCCTCTTCCTTGTTAGTTACCCCATATGACAAACCTATCCCCACATTTAATAATGCTGAAATACTCCTCTCTCTCCTACAAATTAATAAGCACAAACACATTTGTCTAGCATCCCTCTACATCCCCCCAGGGGACAATATTTCAACACTCGAAAATATCCTCTCTTGGCTCTCCGATAATATCAGCAATGAAACCATAATCTTAGGAGATGTAAATATTAACTGGGCCTCTATCCAATCTCCAACCAACCCTCTTAACATTAACCTATATAACTTTTCCCAGTTAATCACCAACATAACCCACCCATCTAAAGACCCCTCCAGTGGCACCATCCTTGACTGGATCCTAGTGTCACACCCCCACTATTTTTCAGATAGCGGTACCCTTCCCGACCCTCTTAGTGATCATCTACCTACTTTCACCCATCGACTCTCCTGCATCTCCAACCGCACCCATAATTATATCACTACCCGCAATGACAAAAGCTTCAACCCAACAGTCTTCATAGAGTCCCTCAAAGCAATTAATTGGAACAATCTGAAAACACTGCCACTTGAAGAAGCTGTTGCCCACTTTAACTCTACATTCTTAGGAATACTTGACTCACAAGCCCCTCTAAGAACAAAAAGAATAAAAACAAATTCAGCCCCCTGGCTAACCAAAACCACACTATCAACCATGCGCCTTAGAGACAAAGCCTGGAAACTCTACCTGAAAAATAAATCACCTGATCAACATATTGCTTACAAAACCCTTCGGAACAAAGTAAAAAAGTCAATAATCTCTGACAGACAAAAATACTTCTTCACACTCCAAAACAATAATAAAACTAACCCTCAAAGATTCTGGAAGGGGATCTCCAACCTTCTTAACCCCAGCAAACCACACACTCCAACCCCAAACCCAAATATCCCAGACTTGGATTTAGCTATTCAGTTCAACTCCTTTTTTATCGATTCTATCAACAAACTCACTTCCTCCTTCGCATGCTCTACCTCACCATCTAATACACACCCTCCCACAAACAACCCTATCCCCACTTCTACTTCACTTTGCCTATCAGCCACCTATTCTACTACTCTTACTGCCCATTCTCCTGTAACCTCCTCAAACTCTCTCTCTCTTCAACCCTTCCTATTCTCATTAAAGCCTACATCCACTACCACTATCAAGAAACTCCTTCAGAAACTGAAGCCTTGCACTAATGCCCCTGACAATATTCCCTCTTATTTTCTTAGTATAGCCGCAGATGCAATTGCCTACCCCATTAGCATCTTAATCAACCGTTCCATCCAGGAATGCTCTGTGCCTCAACTGTGGAAGCAAGCATTCATCATCCCCCTACATAAAGGAGGCAACAATTGCAACGTCAACAACTTTCATCCTATCGCTATTCTGTCCTCCATTTCTAAACTTCTGGAAAAGTGTATCCACCTTCAACTCTTGCCACATCTCTTAGATAACAACCTGCTGACCCCTACACAACATGGTTTTAGGCCAAATCACAGCACTATGACTGCCCTCTTGTCATTCCTTGAAACCATTAACATAGCACGTGATTCAGGCCACATTGTCTCTACCCTATTACTTGACCTTTCCAAGGCTTTCGACACCATCTCACACAATCTGTTCTTAACCAAACTGTCTAAACTTAACCTCTCTCCCTCTTCCATTAATTGGTTCTCTAGCTACCTCTCAAATAGACAGCAAGCAGTAATATGGAAGAAGGCCACTTCCCATTCCTTAGTACCTCAACTGGAGTTCCCCAAGGATCCATTCTTGGTCCCTCCTCTTCAACATATTCATCAATGATTTTCCCAAATCTATCCCATTTGCAAACATCATCCAATATGCAGATGATTCCACCATTATTTGTTCTGCCACCTCCCCCTCACAGCTCCTAAAACTGACTCAGGAAGCTTTTTCAATAACTGAACAATGGATGAAAACAAACCATTTAGCACTCAATGCATCTAAAACAAAACTTATGGTATTCACCCCTTCCAAATCCACCTCCTTCAATACAAACTCCTTCTCAATTACCAGCCTAAATAAGTCACCCCTAGAACTAGTTGTCGAAAGTAAACTACTAGGTGTACAAATTGACAATCGCCTGAGCTACAACTCCCATCTACAACTAAATATTAAAAGACCCATCAAAAACTAGGTATGCTCTACCGTCAGAACCAATACCTTACAAGCTCCTCCAAAATCACACTCGCTTCATCTTTTCTCATCCCCTCCCTTCTCTATGGGGCCCCATTACTGACTAACCTCCAGTCCTCTCTAAAAAAGCAGCTTTCCTCCTGCTATAATAAAATTGCCAAATTCGCCAACAGCCATAGGTCCACCACTCACCACTGTTCCTCTCTTCAAAAACTAAATTGGCTCGAATTACCAAATCAACTCATATATATACAGCTGACTTTTGCTCACAAGCTCATTCTTAGCCCTTCTCTTTGTCCCTCCCTGTCTTCTGCCTTCAAAATGCACCTACCAAATAGAATCCTAAGGTCCAACAATCAAAACCTATTAGTAGTACATAAACCATGTCATCCCTCAGGCAAATACTTACTAGCTTTTAACCTTGCCCGTCTTTGGAACTCACTTCCACCATCTATTCGTACCACCACTAACCGGTACATGTTCAAAAAATCTCTTCATACACACCTAAGGTCCCAATGGGATTGTTCTTGCTCCCTCCCCTCATAAACCTTTGTCACCCTGCCCCCCCTCCTACTTATGATACATAACTCTTCCTATCAAAGCTTATGTTCTCTCAGAATATTTACTTTATAATGCAATTTTATATTCTTTTCTGAACAACTTCTCCAAATACATATCTCCTACTGTTCTCAACTTATTTACCTGTTATTTTCCCTCATCAGAGTGTAATACTTTAAATACTTTTTAATGTTTTTGAACTGTGTGCTTATATGTTTTAAATGTTTTAATGTTTAAATATTTTATCTCTCAACCTGTATAATTTTATTGTAGTTATTTTGTATGTACCCAATGTTTGTCTGTATTGGAGCTTTTCTCCCCAGGACTCCATTGAAAACGGGTTCTTTCGGCCCAATGGACTATCCTGGTAAACCAACTGCAAATAAATAAATAAATAATAAAATAAAGTATATGTATGTATATATATATATATATATATATATATATATATATATATATATATATATATACATGTTTAATTGGTTTCACTTCATAAACTCGAATTGCTGAAATATCAAATTTAAGCAATTCATGTCCATGAAGCCGAATCCTCAAAATCACGAAAGTGCATAATCTCAAATGGGACTATGTCGAATTCGCGGTTATGCATTTCTGGGACCATACGGCAGTTTTCAGATGGGATGGTGTCTACAGTGTAAGGTGAGTGAGTGTGAGTGAATGTTTTTGTAATGTGTACAAGTGGGTTAGGGTAGAGAGGTGGAGATATGAGTGTGTGTTTTGGCTGTGTGTGTGTGTTTTTTTTATTTTACTGATCGTGCCATCTCGGAGTTAGTATATATAATTGGGGAGGGGGTGGGGGTGCAGGGGGGCTTGCCCCCCTGCATTTGTGTAGTGTAGGTGTGTGTTTTGTTACATGGGTGTTATGGTCTGTGTGTTTTGTGTTATATTCTGTGTGTTCGCTGTTGTGAGTTTGTGTTTGTGAGGTGTCTGTGTTTTGATGGTTTTGACTTTATATGCTCCAGATGCTGAAATTCAATATTTCAGCATTTAGAGTATATGAAGTGAAACCGTTTAATTCAAGGGCTCAAGCTGTCATCACTGTACAGAGGGGCAGAATGTGTCTTTTCTGCACTGAGTGCAGTCTGTTCATTTGGTATATATAAGTAGCTGAGTGGTCCAGGAGGATAAGCCCCCCGCTTCAAAAAATAAGTTTTCTTTTTGTTGGTTTTATTTTTCAAATCTTTTTCAGTCAAACTTTTTTGTTGTCCAGATGCTCTAATTTTGCCCTTCTCCTGCTGTTGTGCAATCACAAAGTTGGTGTGTTTAATTTGCAGTATGTAAAGAGGGCATAGTTTTATGTTTTTTTTTTTTTTTATTTTGAGTTTTGATTATTTGGGATCAATGTTTTGCCATTTACTGTTCTTGTACTTTGATCATTTGAAGTATATCCTATTATATTTGGGTGTATGTCACTTTATTGTAGATACAAAATATCAAACTTCAAATGATTACGTGCATTTTTTCCAAATGCGCATCATTTGAATTAATGTGGTCAAAAGAAATGCAGTTCAAATAGATGTAATGGAACTTTAGTATTTGACCAAGTTCATGCATTTTCCATGGTATTGTGAGACCTTTTGTTTGATATATTTAAGTTAACCAGCTGTGGGGATGCAGCAGAGCCTGCTGTCCTGCAAAAACACTTCTCTTGTTTGAATTGCCATTAATAATTCCATTCCTCTACATATTTTACAAGGGAGAACAGAAGGTGAAGTAACTGAAGAATGGGCCTTACCTGCACAGTCTGTTGTACACGATGATGACTAGTAGGTGTCAGAAAATGTTTTTTTAAAAAAGTATTTAACTGCTTCCCAGCAATCAGCTCCTAGTAACTCATAAGAAACTGCTTAGAGAATGGGAAGAAATTACATT
>NC_056726.1:1137046409-1137103909 GCF_019279795.1 Protopterus annectens | reverse complement strand
CCTCGGCCACAAAAAAAAAAAAAAAAAAAATTTAAACCAAAATGAAGTGGGGGGCTTTCACACCCACACTCCCCCAACTAAATATACCAACTTTGAGATCGCTCTACAGTGAGGAAAGGGGCAAAATCTGAATAACGGTCAAGGGGAAATCTTTCCCTGCGTTAAATCGTCCGTTCGCGGGTTTTTGCTTTCGCTATTACCAGATCGACGTTTAGTTAACCTAAACATTCAGTCAAGTAATAGGAACCCAGCCATTATACCATCCCCCCACAACGAAACCAAAGGCTGGATTTTGCAATGGAAAATTCATCTGGTATGGAAAAGATTGTTCCCTTAACTTATAAGTCTAGTGGAATTTGCCAATATCTTAGCACATGGGATATTATTGAGACTTATGTAACCTATTTCATTTTCTAAAGTCACTGCAAAGCCTTATAGATGAATCATGCTTGGAGACCACTGCAATGGAGCTATTTCATTCATTCTGAGATTCTTATGTGACTGAAAGTTTGAATATTTTCTGCATCTTTTTTCTGAACTGCTTGGCACTGGTTTTAATATGGTTTTAAATTTACATTCAAACCAGGCACATTTTTTGTGTTGTGCTAAATTAAATTATTTCTGCTAGGTAACTCTGAAAATAAACTATTATTCCTGAGCAGAAATTCTTCTACTTCAGCCTGTTCCACTGTGCAAAGAGAGAGAGAGAGAGAGACAGACAGAGAGAGAGAGAGAGAGAGAACCTGAGCTGCAGACCATGTGGCTGGATTTCAGTTATCAGCTCCAGCCTCTTTTGGAGCTTACAGAGGGTGGGAAGGAGTTACAAGGAAGAGCCTACTAATGTTTTCCAATAGAGGAAGGACTGAAGAGATACATTGGAAGGATACATCATTTTTGATCTCTGGCTGAGGTCAAAGCCAACAGTATGAGCGAGGTTACGCAGCAAGTATACTAAATGAGATACTGTCCATGGGCACTGGTGGAGCCTCTTGTCATAAATACAACATAGCATATCCAGCCTTTGGAATACATTCACCCATAAGGGGGGTGGTGGCCAGCTAAGCCTCTGTTAGCAGAAGTGGTAACTCTGCATGTCCACTCCATTCCAGTGTAACTTGCGTGCCAATCAGGTGAAGTCAGGATCTGTTATTTGATGGGTATAAAATACCACCTAAACATGCATATAGCTGAGATTAGATAAGAGCGGGGCTTAGTGCAGAGGCTGTGTTGTCATAACAGTTAAAGAACAAGTAAGCAAAGGAGAGTAGTATTGCTGAAACTGAATTAATCCTCAAGTCTTGGTGAACACCTTCACGAGGTGGACCCTGTTTTTCACAAAATCTCACCGAGATGACACTGATATATAGACTGTATTCATATGACGTATATCATGGACAGAAGTAGGTCAAAAATTTAAAAAGATAGCTGGGTACACAACACCCAGGATAAAAAAGTACTCAATCCTGGCAGGCACACTGGTGCCAGGACTGGAAAAAATGACAGTGTAGAATCCTCAAAATACAGAAACATTCCTACAATGTGGCCAGGTCAGGCCTGGGGGGTGGGGGGTGGCCCACATTGTTGAAGGAAGTAGCAGGGCACAAAAATCAGAAAAACTGATAGGCCAAAGAAGAGACATAAAGACTATAGAGTGGACTATTGAGGATTAGAAATAAATTATGTATTGTTACTATTATGCAAAAAGCACAGAATTTCCAGACATAAGATATACAAAAAGATTAAGAGAGAAATTAGAGGAAAGAAAAATACTTCCACAAGAAAAACTGTCAGAAGCCTCAAATAAATAAATGTGTTCATAATACAACAGATTTGAGAAACACAGTATATAGATCACGAAACGTTGATCTTTTTGGAAAAAAAATATCCAAGGAAGTCTGAAAATATAAACAACAAAAGCTAGAAGTTTTTGAAAAGTATAAAAAAGAAATATGGGCATGGGAAAGAAAGAGAGCTTTGATATGGTGTAGTATTTATATAAAGGTGAAAGCCAAATTAATCAATCTAAAGAAGGCAGCCCCAAAGATATTCAAAGAGAAATAGAGGCAAAGGCATCCAGATGTGGAAAATTTCACAATAAAAAAATCACAAAGAGGGAATGTAGAAAAGAAGATTAGTAAAGTAGAAGTTAAAAAAATAGAAGTTGAAGTTATGGAGTGCCTGCGAAGTGAAGAATTTGTTAGAACAGGTCCAACGCAGATTACATCACAGCATCATACCTCTCAACCTGGAAACATCAAAAATCTGAACAAGGCCCATGAAAATAGGTACAAATCTGTAGATTAACGTAACATTTGCATACATAATTATGTAGCCCCACTCACTCCGATGGAATTGTGGGGTACCAACTTTCAAATGCAAACTGAAGAACAGACTACCAAAATATAGCACCAGAGTCCCCCTGCAGCCATTCCAATGTCCCAATTACCTGGCTATTTCGCCCCATTTAGCATAAGCACTAATGTCTGCATGCATACTTCTTTACTTCTCAATTGTTATTTGGATTTTACTTTTACATTTTATAGCACAATGCACAGAGAGTAATAGATATCTGCAAAACAAAGTAATACTGTATCACATTCACAATGAAAATAGACTTGACATTAAAACTTCTCTGACCTTGAAACTCCCATTCATTATAAGAGCATTGAAACCCACACCACATCCAAAGAAAATGCGTCTGGCCAGTGGTGGATAAAGATTACCTTTGGGCTGTTTTCAAATCATAGGCCCCTTGCACACAAAACAAGAAACATACATGCATTTTTGATGCACCTTCTTGACTTTATTAAATTATATTCCTTGTATAATACAGCACACTTGTTAGACTTAAGTTAGAGCTCATCTGAAATGTATTGTTTGAACATTTTTAGACAATGAAATAAAATTCATAAATCAATAATGACAAAACTGCCCAATTCAGAACATTTCCATCATAAAAGTCTACTTACACACACACACACACACACACACACACACACACACACACACACACACACACACACACACAAATGCATACACACATATACATATATTATATATATGTATATATATATATATATATATATATATATATATATATATATATATATATATATATATATATAGATAGATATATATATATATATATAGATAGATAGAATGACAGTAGTGTAAGCCATAAGAATCTTGCACAGCTTCTCGCACTTATTTTCAATTTCATTTTTTTTGGGGGGGGGGGCAAAACGCCAAAAAAACAGGGACACATTTTAAACATTGCTTGTATAATTTTGGAAAGTTGCTATAATAAAATGTTGTGTTACCACCATGCATTTTATTGCCAAGTCATGAACCCAGGAGCATGTGCGCTACAGTCAGAGCAATATACCACTATGCCAAATCAGGAGTTTCCTGAAAGATAGGAAGACTGCAACTTAAATGGTTATCATTTACTGAATTCAGTTCTTACTCACCACAGCTCTCAATCTCTTAGCACAAAAAGCCTGGGCAAAGCCAAATGGGGGAATACAGAATTCAGTTCTCACTTCTCGCCATAGCTCTCAATGTCTTAGCACAAAAAACCTGGACAACGCCAGTAATGGGGGATGGAAATACATCCCCAAAATAAGGACAAATTTCAACTACTGATCTTATAAACTTAGAAAATTGCTAGAATCAAAGGTTTTGTGTTACCATTTATTTTCTGATGAATATGAAGTCTGAAATTCAAATGCCTGTCATTATTTAGTAATATACGAGCGACAAAAATACACACAAGCCAAGCCAGTGTTCAGATACCTCCACTAACAGTAGTGTTCAGATACCTAAATACGAGCGACGAAAATACACACAAGCCAAGCCATTGTTCAGATACCTCCAATAACTTTGTTGATACTGCAAACTATGAGCATCCTGGGCCCGGGCAACCAGTGATACAAGCGTCCTGGGCCAACATGAAATACATCCACCATCAAAATATGAGCGTTCTGGGGCAAAGCTAGTTTCCATTCAAATCAAATGCCGGAAATGCGTGCGTGCCCTTGAGCATTCCAACAGTCTGATGGAGCTGACGTCATCTCGTACGTGATGACGTCAGCTCAAAAAAATGAAAGCAAAAATTTAAAAAAAAAGCTGGGAAAAAGGGAAAAAATGGAAATGAAGGGGTGGCACTCAGGAATCATGGCATGCCATTATTTGGACCCCAAAACTTGGTAAAAACCAAGTAATTCGGGACAGGTAGGAGGTATACACAGCATGATGGAATGAGCCCCAAAGTAAGGAGAAACAGGAAGATCAGGAGACATCTGAAGAAGAAATATGGACACGGGAAGGAAAAAGCGATTTAATATGGTGTAATATCTATGCAAAGTCAAAAACAAAACTAATCAATACAAAAAGAGCAGCTCCAAAGATATTTGAAGAGAAACACAAGCAAAGGAATCTAGACATGAAAAACTTTACAATACTAAAAATAAGAAGACAAAGAGGAAAAGTAGAAATGGAAATTAGAAATGGAGTAGTTAAAGATATAGAAACTGAGGTTATGGAGTATCTGCAAAGTGAAGGATTCGGTATAGGAAATGTAATTCAGAAACTACCACAACATGAAATAGACATGCAAATTAAGGGAAACCAGTGGAACAGGAAGCAATTGGTGAGGTGCCATATGAAGATATTTTAGAGCCTTTCACAGGAAACCAGTATAAATGTTCACTTGAAGCTGGACAGCAAGAGAAGGAACAGAAAACTGTGGAAACTCTGATTCAGTGAATGTTGAGGAGTGATAGGCTAGTGAGTTCCCATATGACAGAGCAACAGGTGACACAGGATGAAGTTGAAGAGAATGTGCTACAGGAAGATGCAATAGAACTTTCTGTAGAATGCCTGCCTGAAATGGAAAAAAAAATGTGTCCTCAGTTTAGACGAAAATGAGCTAAGAGTTACTTGATTTAATAGGCAGATAGCTAGACATATTAAAATCAATGAAAGAAATAGACAGCAAAAGGTCAATAAAACCCAAAAAGTCAGAAGTTTGATAAAATAAATGAACACAGTAATTGACTCTCCGTAGAGATCCATGTGATAAAACAGAAGTAAACAAGATATATTACTATGCAGCTAAATTAATAACTGATAAAGTTCTATCACAAGAACACAGGGAAGTGAGGGAAAGGAAGGGGTGAAATCAAATACCATCATGGGATTATCGAATAGAGAAAATTATAAAGCAATTAAGACAAGAAGGGTCATTGTTAGAAGAGTACAGAAGGGGGAACAGATCAACAAAAATACTTAGAAAGATAGATGTGATAAAAGCAATACACAGTATTAGAACAGATCAGGATTTATCATTTACTATTTCAAATAACAAAGTAAAAATCTCAGCACAGGTGGAAAAACTTAGAAGATACAAAAATAAATATAAAGGAAAGTACAAAATAAGCAATTTATTGATGACCTAAACAAGTTGTATACAGAATTGGGAAACAAGGTAAAAGGAAATGAAAGACCACCAAAAAAAAAAGAAGAAACAGATATATTTTGGAGAAGTATTTATGAAGATCTTGTGGAGCATAACAAAGATGTTAAATGGATAGAAGAAGTAAAAGAAAAATAAGACTTTTAATAGTACAAGATATGAATTGGGATGAAGTAACAGCCAGAGAAATTGAATCAAAGTTAAGAAATGCCTCTAATTGGATAACCCCAGGCCCAGATGCAGTACCTAATTTCAGGTTAAAACTTTTAAAATCTTTGCATAAAGATTTAGCCATGAGTAAGAACTATTTATATGCACACCACGAGCCGACACCAACATGACTAACAGCAAGAAAACCAACACTTCTACTTCAGAGTGAACCTGCAAACTACCCCAAAAATTATAGACCAATAACTTGCCTTCTGACAGCATATAAACTATACACTGGAATTGAAGGAAGTGTTTAGATATAAATTAGTGGTTGATGTTGTTAGACTTGACCCCTTGAATTGAATTTATTGTTAAATTAAGATGTGATGTGTACAAAGAGAGAACATATTCTTATATTTAAAGAAACATGTGTGGTTGATAAAGTTGAACAGGGTTATTGAGGGTGCGTCTCAATGAAAACAAGAGAAGGATGATGTGGGTCTAGTTTTGTTTTAATTTTAGTGAAAAAGCTGCAAATGTGTGTGTTTGTGATATGAATGGCATGGACAATAGTGAGTTCCGAAACTTAAGGCCATTGTAGGGCTTGAACCTAGGATTGTTTTACTGGAATTGATGCCAACATAGTTTATAGTCATTTAGAAGAAAACTCAATTATGGCAATAGGAAAAAAAGGGCAATAAAAGAAAGTGATATGGAACAAAGGTCATTTGTTGTTAATTAAAGTCATAGTGGAGAACTATAAAAAGGGGAAAAATCTAAGTATGGCATGGATTGACTACAAAAAAACATTTGATAGTATCCCACATTCATGGATAAAAAAGTGCTTAAAAGTGTATAAGATACACCCTGCACTCATCGACTACATTATAGTGACCATGAAACAGAAGCAGGCCACTTTGAAATTAAGTCATGATAAAGGACAAATTATTATCCCATGGATAAAAATTCAAAGGGGGATATTCCAAGGTGACTCTGGCACTGCTTCTATTCTGCCTTGCCCTTAACCCATTAAGCTGTATACTTAGCCTAGGCCATGGCTATAATTTGGCTCCTAGAAACAACAAAGTGTAAAGACTTCTCATGTTCTCTTTGCCAATGATTTAAAACTGCATAGCTCATCAGAAGAGGAACTGAAAGCACAACTGCAAGTTGTCAAAACTTTTTCAGATGATATAAGAATGTCATTTGGTCTTGATAAATGTTGAAAGGCAATGTGTACAGCAAGAAAACTGCAGCACTAAGAAAACATCAGTTTGGGACAAGAATGTGATATAAGAGAACTTGAGCAAGAGGAAGTTTATAAATACTGGGAATTGATGAAGGATCAACAATAAATCTTGAACAAATGTGAATAAAACTTAGTAAGGAATAATTTAGAAGACTTAAATTAATCCTGAAAACAGCGTTGACAGTTAGGAACAAAATTCAAGCTATAAACCAATTTGCTCTATCTGTCCAACTTACAGTTTTGGAGTGATTGACTGGTCCCAAAATGTGTTGGATAGATTAGACAGGAAAACAAGAAGGATGCTTCATGCTCTCCAAATAATTTATAAAAATCAGTGCATACCAAGATTATATATTCCCCATTCAGAAGGACAGATGGTTCTCCTTGAAACTGATTACGTGTATAGATCTGCAATTATGGGACTGTACACATATCTGCTGACCTCACAACACCCAAACATAGTGAAAGTTAAATCTAAGATGACTTTTCTGCTTAGTCTAGCAGAAGCATATCAGTGTTAAGCAGGAATGGAAATCAAACCTGAAGTAGATAAAAAAACAGGAATCAACTGACTGTGCCAAAAAACAAAAGAAAGAATATAAGGTGAAGGGCCAGATGAGAAGGCAAGAAATGTGTAAAATGCAGACATATAGTTGCAAATATAGAAAACTTCTGGAAGAACTTCCTATAGATCAGGAAGGAATGCAGGAATGATTAAGGAGAGGTGGATTCAAGCCAAGAGATGAAAGGTTAATATTGGTGGCACAAGATAGTGGGCTATGTACACATTGTTTTCTAAAGTCCATTGAACATGTAGGAGAAACAAACAAATGTAGGTTTTGTAAAACAGAACTGAAAACAGTTACACATCTCATTGCTGGCTGTGACATACTTATGGCAGAAGGACTGTATACTGAAAGGCATAATAATGTGGCAAGACTGCTGTACTGGGGATTGTGCAAACATTATACTACTGAAGTGGCTGAAAAACACTGGAAACATGAGCCACAAAGCATCATAGAAAATTATGATGTCTACATCACATGGGATCACCCATTGCCAACAGTTCAAAAGATGGATGCTAGGAAACTGGATCTAGTAGTCCATGAAAAGAAGACAAAAATAGCATTGATCATTAGAATCACCACAGCCAGTGACTATAGTATGTTGTGTACAGAGAGACCAAAGTCATAAAATATCAGGATTGCAGGAAGAAATTAGAACAATGTGGAAGAAACATACCCAGACAGTTCCAATAGTAGTAGGAGCAATGGGTCTTATAAAAAAGAATCTATAATCATATTTAGATATGTTACCAATACATGTAACTCCATATGAATTGCAGAAGGAGTCATTACTGAACACATTTTGGGTGCTGCAAAGAGCATTTCTGACTGACATTAATATTGAAACATAATCATGCTTTGACTTAGGAACAGGGTAAATTCCCATCATGCTATTAGGAGCCCAAAAGACTTGGAGAAATTAAAAAAAAACAGAGATTAGATGAGAGTGAGACTTAGGGAGGAAGCTGTGTTGTCATAAAAGTTAATGAGCAGCTTAATTTATAGGAAATACGTTTCTGAAACATTGATAATGCATTATCTTTTCTTACTTCAGGACATACTGCAGGGGATATGACTGCTTCTGCAAGCATCATTTTTATTTCTCTCCTGGGTTGGATACTGCAATTAGACATTCTGGGCAAACTGTACAAAAATATTACTTGTCTTTCATAAAAGCAGGGCAATAAAATCCTGCTAAAATAATAGCTTTTGCATTATTCATTTGTAAATGACCATCTAAAATGTGGCAATGTGCCAACTTTATTTCAAGGGTTCTAAAATAATAAGTGACTCAATAGCTGTTCTTTGTCTTTGGTTACCCTTTAGAGCAGGTTATTTCTTAATTCAAATCATAGGGTTGAATAGGGCAGTTATGATTACTTGTCCCTTTCTATTCTTGCTGCATTGTCTATAGTTCTACTTACAATATTGCATTCACACTGGATCTTATTGAAACTGACATGACCTATTTGAAGATCAGTGAAGTCATTATTAATTTCTTTAGTATATTGAGGTGAAATGAAGGCCATGGTCTCTTCTCTAAATACGGATACAAGCTTCTTCCCTTTATCTGGTTCAGCCTCTATAAAATGCATCTAAAAATAATTTTCTTCTGTCAGTAGTAGTGGTAGTTTTCAGAGTTACCTTACTTTCTTTACTCTTATAACCTCTTTTCTGTTTCTGACTGCCTTTCTGCTTAGGTGTAACACAGAGAAGGTTAAGACTCCGTGTGGTTCCAGTTTCATGTTTTATTCACCATGAGATTCATCTATGGCGCCTTCAGATTCAACACCTGTTTCCCTCAGCGTTTTCTTAACCATGGACTTCTCCCTGCCACTCTCCATTCTGACTTCTTTTCTTACTTAGAGGAGTCATGTGGTAGTTTGGTATTTGATACAGAGGTTAAAGTTGTCAGCTGTAGTTCTTGTAATATAGGGTTTGATTTTCAGCCCTCCTTTGCCTACTGTTTGACTTTGATCAAGTCATTTAAAGAAGCATTGCTCCCTGATCATCCCTGAAAAAGGACTGTGGCCCAGTGGTTTACAAATATTATTAAGACTAAGTATGAGATTTATCCAGCCCTTCTACTCAGAACTGGATCTTAATTCTTTTTTTCATTTCACATCATCTTCTTTGCTAGAGCTGTGTATTTCTAACCCTATGTCCAGCTGATCTCTTCCACTCATAACTTCCATAGTGTTTTGAATTAGGGAAAGTCTTGGCCAATTATTACATCATGTATTAAGCCAGACATTAGAGCTACTGGAGATATCTTTTTGGCTGAAAGGGTTTGTATTTCTACTTCTGTTTATAAATCATTGTACTTTGCCTTCATAAACTCGTAATACTTCAGTTTTCCATTTCCATATTGTGGTCTTAGTGAAATAGTCATGGTCCTTGACTCCAATAACCCTTGTAACTCTTTCCCTTCTATCATAATTGTAATTTAACAAAGATAATACTAGCAAAAAGACAAAACACTAATTCTGCATGGCTACTAGTAGTTAAAAGTTAGGCATTATTATAATATCACTGGCAGGGTTCAGGTTGGGGAGCCAGTTATCACAGATTCAGTATTCATTGGTTCATATGCTCATAGGTACGCACTAGACTAATGACCACTATGGCCTTCTTAAACCTAGCCATGCATCCCAAATCTCTAACAAGTCCTGGTGCCTTTAATAAGTGTAAGCACTGGCTTGGGAGATGACACATTCAGAAGCAGGAACCTGGGAGAGATGAACCATTTACAGGCTGCCTGTGTCCATTATAGACATAGGTACCAAACCAAGGATGAATTTTCTGTTCCCGATCCAATTGTCCAAGTTACAATTGAATTGTGTTAGGGAGGAACTTTGCTTTGCATAGACCAGGAGCCTATTCTAGAGAAGGGTAGTCTCTGGGATACATATCCATCTCTCCAGCAGGTTATATTTATATCATAGGCAAGGTTTCAGCCTTTAGAACAGGTAATTCTGGTGCTGTTTATTTTATGTATATGCAGGGGGTCCATCTTGATGGGATCTGACAATGTCTTGTATGCCTGGCATAGATCTCCTCTCAACAGCCTGTAGGATACAGATACAGAGATAGGGGTTTGAGTAGGTCTGCAAAAGATACATTAGTTACGCCCTATATTCATTTAGTGATAAACGTCTGTGCACATTCCAACTGTTGGATGCTCCTGGTTAGGTACATACCAAAGGGAGCATTATACTCTATGATAGGTCTGATAAATGCTGAATACAGTGGAACAATGTTCTCCTTGGACCTAGATGTTATACCTTTGTTTATAAGTAGTACAACATGGAATGATTTCATCATTATGGCAGACACATGATGGTCAAATGCTACATTACTGTATAAAAGTGTGTCCCCAAGTCCCTGACTACTGGGTCAACTCTTAGGGGCATGCTGTCAATATGATAGTCACCAGGGATGGATGACTTCCCAAAGGATTCCATTATGCATTTCTTGGCATTTAGTTTTAACCTATGGCTCTGATGCAAGTTATTTGTCTGTGTCAGCCCTTCCTGGAAAACATTAGCATAAGTGGGGGTTCTATGTCTGCTGCTAATTTCCAATCGTCTGCCAATTTAGTCAACCAGAGGCCTTTGACATTGGCCTTGACTTCTTAAATGAATTTTCCTCAGGGAAAATTGATTCAGCACAAAGAGTCATACACACTCACACACACACACACACACACACACACACACACACACACACACACACACACACACACACACACATATACAGAAGTTCTCCATGTTGAGCATCAATCCTCTTACATATCTAGTTACGCATTCTAGAGAGCACTGCATTAATTGCAAGTTGCTAAATCCTTTCCCTCTTTTATGTGCTAGAGAAGTTATACACAGTCCTTGATGAGATGCAGACTCATGTTATTAGTTTACACGAGCAGTCTGCTAACACCTGAGCTACACAGCCATGCAAATGACCCTTACAATATTGTACTGCTGTTAATAACTATGCAGTCATTTGCTATATGCTATTAAATAAAAGAACTCTGAAATTTTTTCTTGTTTGGAGGTATGGAAATAAATTTGAATTAAGACTTATTGTTAGTTCTTGGCACGTGCAAGTCAGACTTTGAGTCTGAAATTTTAGACAGGAACAAATTTCTACTAGAACAATTACCTATTCATGTGACTTAGGGTCACAAAGTTGCTAGGTAGTGCCATTTTATATTAATCTACAGCCGTGAATTTTAGAATTTTTACTTAATTTACTTGATTGTTATTTTTTAATTCCATTTATGACTTGTTTATTTAATTAATTTATTTATTTAGTTAACTGATCTAATCAGAAAAAACAACTGCCAGTATTCCAAAACAATTTATTCTCTGTAGATTCTTTAGCGCCTCAGCTCCACAAAGCCTTCAAGGAGTAACTAACAACACACTTCCATCTGGTATTTATACACATTTGAATTTACTCATTATACAATTAAAAATCAATTAAACAATTACGGATTCAATTTAAAAACAATTATACATTTATATCACACTCTTCCAGCAGCAGTCAGTGTTCAACCCTTTAGGTATTAATGTTTGGTACTTTAAAATAAAAATTAACTCTTTCCTCAAAAGTTCATATTTTATTTTATCCTCACTAGCTTCATTTCTAATAATATTCTCTAAAATAGACACCCTAAAACTACCAGCGTCAGAATTATGGTATTTTATAAAATGTTGAGCCAAAGGGCTCTCTACTTTTTTATTCTTAATGTCTCTCAAGTGTTCCATAATCCAAACTTTAAACATTCTTTTAGTTTGTCCTATATAAAATTTTTTGCATCCACATTTTATAATATTAATGACTTGTTCTGTAACACAACTAAAAGAACCATTAGGTTTAAAGCTTATTCCATTTATATAAGGAAAAAAACTAAGCATTAAGAATTTTTCTACCATGATAGGTTTTGAAATTGATGAGATAGTAAAAAGTGTGAATATTTCAAATGTGAATTTCAACTTATCAAAGAGAGAATGGATAGAATTAATGAAATTTGCCAAACAGAATGAGCTGATAGTAAAGCCTTCAGACAAAGGCAATAAAATTGTTATTATGCATTATATGCAATATTTTAAAATGTGTATGAATTTATTAGCAGATGAATCAGTTTATCGTGAGAGTTCTGTGGCAGAAGTCACAGTAGCAAAAGAAAATTATTTACAACTGATAAACAAGGGCCTAAGATTAGGCTATTGGACTGAAAAAGATGTTGATTATAAGTTACATATAACAGAATGTAATCCTGCATATTTTTATTGTCTACCAAAACTACACAAGGATATGAATGACCCCCCGGGTAGACCAATTGTTTCGGCAAGGAATTATTTTTTACATAATCTGGGATTGATACTACATCAAGTGTTACTGAAGGAAGCTATTAAGCTCCCATCTTACATAAAAGACTCTTTTGATTTTTTGAATAAAATTAAAAATGTTGTTTGGTGTGAGGATATGTATTGGTTAACATTGGATGTTAGCAGTCTCTATACGAATATTAAAAATGAACATGGTATAGAGGCATTATTCAAACAAATGGGAGACTTCCCTTTAACACATTATGTAACTGAATTGGTAAAGTTCTGTTTAGAAAATAATTATTTTAATTTTAATAACAGGACTTACCATCAAATACAAGGTACAGCCATGGGTGCAGCATTTGCACCCATGTATGCAAACATTTTTATGGGTCAAATGGAATTTGAGTATATTTATACACATTCTTTTGTAAAAAAAACATGTTATACACTATTTTAGATTTATAGATGACTTGCTTTTTCTATGTAAGGGAGGCAAAATGGA
Source organism: Protopterus annectens (assembly GCF_019279795.1). Lineage (NCBI taxonomy): Eukaryota > Metazoa > Chordata > Ceratodontiformes > Protopteridae > Protopterus > Protopterus annectens. Next base: position 1,137,090,630 of record NC_056726.1, on the reverse strand, counting down.
AAGTGAAAATGTTATCCAAGATATACAAATGAATAGGTTTAATATTAAATTTGATGGGATACAATGTGGAGACAGTGTCTCCTTTTTAGATATTAACTTAAAAGGACTTATAGGAAAACACATAGTCACTGGGATACATAGAAAAATTGATTGCATAAATCAATTTTTGATGGGCACTAGTTGTCATCCGAAGCATGTATTAGAAGCTATACCATATAGTGAATTGTTAAGGATTTCTCGAATATGCAATAATGAAGAAGAATTTCTAGAGGAAGTTAATAATACAACGGAAATGTTTAAAAATAGAAAATATGATATGCAATTGATAAATATGAGTAAGAATAAAATATTCCACAAAAGATACCATAATGGACCTCAAGGATATAAAAAATATGACATAATGATGAATGGTGATGATCAAAGGGACACAAAGAATATTTTTATGGTATCTACATATAATATTTGTAGTGATGATATAAAGAGATGTATATTATATTTTTGGAGATTTCTACAGAACTTTAAAGAAATAAATGAGATGACAAATAAAAAGTTAAAGTTTAGTTATAAGAGAGGGAGAAATATAAGAGATATAGTAGTACATACAAAATTTGAATTACCTACACAAAATATATGTAGAACAATAAATAATATAGGTACTACATCTTGTGGGAAATGTAAAATTTGTGTCTATGTAGATAGTGTTTTTCCTTATATAAATGGAATAAGCTTTAAACCTAATGGTTCTTTTAGTTGTGTTACAGAACAAGTCATTTATATTATAAAGTATGGATGCAAAAAATTTTATATAGGACAAGCTAAAAGAATGTTTAAAGTTAGGATTATGGAACACTTGAGAGACATTAAGAATAAAAAAGTAGAGAGCCCGTTGGCTCAACATTTTATAAAATACCATAATTCTGACACTGGTAGTTTTAGGGTGTCTATTTTAGAGCATATTATTAGAAATGAAGCTAGTGAGGATAAAATAAAATATGAACTTTTGAGGAAAGAGTTAATTTTTATTTTAAAGTACCAAACATTAATACCTAAAGGGTTGAACACTGACTGCTGCTGGAAGAGTGTGATATAAATGTATAATTGTTTTTAAATTGAATCCGTAATTGTTTAATTGATTTTTAATTGTATAATGAGTAAATTCAAATGTGTATAAATACCAGATGGAAGTGTGTTGTTAGTTACTCCTTGAAGGCTTTGTGGAGCTGAGGCGCTAAAGAATCTACAGAGAATAAATTGTTTTGGAATACTGGCAGCTGTTTTTTCTGAATACCTTCAGACTTTGGTGCTTGTTCGAGCTGAAAGCTGGTGTTGTGAGTGGTAACTGATCTAATCAGCCTAGAGCACTGATCTCTATACATCATTTACAGGCTCTGACCAAGACAGAGTAGAATACAGAACAGACAGGCAATTAGAAACAAAGATAAGTGATTATACTTAATACATAAAATATAAACAGAGAACAGACAAATTCGGAACACACAGTGCCATCACAGAAATGTAAATTGCAAACCACAGCAAGTTAATTTTGTGAAGTTAAAAAAGAAGAAAACGTTTCATGATATACTAGTACAAGTGGAACCAATGTTGAATAAATCAAAATAAATTAAAATCTGTATAAGAAGAGGCATACAGAGAAGAGGGGGTCATTATAAGAATGGCAAAGAAGAGGGAGGGAGGAAGGAGATGAAGCATGGTGAGAAAGAAAGCCAAACAAAAGAAGTAAGGAAGACAGAAAGGAGGGGGAGAAAGCTAAGCCAGGAGAAATAGATTATTGCTATAGTTTACAAATGTGTGTTAAATAGGTCATCTTTGACATTTACAGTCTGCCTATGCTGAATGTCCCATTGTCAAATTTTTTGTGATTGTTCCTCATGTGAAGCCACAGTCTTACCCAGAATTCCCTGTTTCAGTTTCCTGATAATTTCTTACTTAGAGGAGTCATGTGGTAGTTTGGTATTTGATACAGAGGTTAAAGTTGTCAGCTGTAGTTCTTGTAATATAGGGTTTGATTTTCAGTCCTTCTTTGCCTACTGTGTGACTTTGATCAAGTCATTTAAAGAAGCATTGCTCCCTGATCATCCCTGAAAAAGGACTGTGGCCCAGTGATTTACAAATATTATTAAGACTAAGTATGAGATTTATCCAGCCCTTCTACTCAGAACTGGATCTTAATTCTTTTTTTCATTTCACATCATCTTCTTTGCTGGAGCTGTGTATTTCTAACCCTATGTCGGGCTGATCTCTTCCACTCATAACTTCCATAGTGTTTTGAATTAGAGAAAGTCTTGGCCAATTATTACATCATGTATTAAGCTAGACATTAGAGCTACTGGAGATATCTTTTTGGCTGAAAGGGTTTGTATTTCCACTTCTGTTTATAAATCATTGTATTTTGCCTTCATAAACTCGTATTACTTCAGTTTTCCATTTCCATATTGTGGTCTTAGTGAAATAGTCATGGTCCTTGACTCCAATAACCCTTGTAACTCTTTCCCTTCTATCATAATTGTAATTTAACAAAGATAATACTAGCAAAATGACAAAACACTAATTCTGCATGGCTACTAGTAGTTAAAAGTTAGGCATTATTATAATATCACTGGCAGGGTTCAGGTTGGGGAGCCAGTTATCACAGATTCAGTATTCATTGGTTCATATGCTCATAGGTACGCACTAGACTAATGACCACTATGGCCTTCTTAAGCCTAGCCATGCATCCCAAATCTCTAACAAGTCCTGGTGCCCTTAATAAGTGTAAGCACTGGCTTGGGAGATGACACATTCAGAAGCAGGAACCTGGAAGAGATGAACCATGTACAGGCTGCCTGTGTCCATTATAGACATAGGTACCAAACCAAGGATGAATTTTCTGTTCCCGATCCAATTGTCCAAGTTACAATTGAATTGTGTTAGGGAGGAACTTTGCTTTGCATAGACCAGGAGCCTATTCTAGAGAAGGGTAGTCTCTGGGATACATACCCGTCTCTCCAGCAGGTTATATTTATATCATAGGCAAGGTTTCAGCCATTAGAACAGGTAATTCTGGTGCTGTTTATTTTATGTATATGCAGGGGGTCCATCGTGATGGGATCTGACAATGTCTTGTATGCCTGGCATAGATCTCCTCTCAACAGCCTGTAGGATACAGATACAGAGATAGGGCTTTGAGTAGGTCTGCAAAAGATACATTAGTTACGCCCTATATTCATTTAGTGATAAACTTCTGTGCACATTCCAACTGTTGGATGCTCCTGGTTAGGTACATACCAAAGGGAGCATTATACTCTATGATAGGTCTGATAAATGCTGAATACAGTGGAACAATGATCTCCTTGGACCTAGATGTTATACCTTTGTTTATAAGTAGTACAACATGGAATGATTTCATCATTATGGCAGACACATGATGGTCAAATGCTACATTACTGTATAAAAGTGTGTCCCCAAGTCCCTGACTACTGGGTCAACTCTTAGGGGCATGCTGTCAATATGATAGTCACCAGGGATGGATGACTTCCCAAAGGATTCCATTATGCATTTCTTGGCATTTAGTTTTAACCTATGGCTCTGATGCAAGTTATTTGTCTGTGTCAGCCCTTCCTGGAAAACATTAGCGCAAGTGGGGGTTCTATGACTGCCCCTAATTTCCAATCGTCTGTAAATTTAGTCAACCAGAGGCCTTTGACATTGGCCTTGACTTCTTAAATGAATTTTCCTCAGGGAAAATGGATTCAGCACAAAGCGTCATACACACACACACACACACACACACACACACACACACACACACACACACACACACACACACACACGCACACACACACACACACACACACACACACACACACACACACACACACACACACACATATACAGAAGTTCTCCATGTTGAGCATCAATCCTCTTACATATCTAGTTACGCATTCTAGAGAGCACTGCATTCATTGCAAGTTGCTAAATCTTTTCCCTCTTTTATGTGTTAGAGAAGTTATACACAGTCATTGATGAGATGCAAACTCATGTTATCGGTTTACACGAGCAGTGTGCTAACACCTGAGCTACAAAGCCATGCAAATGACCCTTACAATGTTGTACTGCTGTTAATAACTATGCAGTCATTTGCTATATGCTATTAAATAAAAACAACTCTGAAATTTTTTCTTGTTTGGAGGTACGGAAACAAATTTGAATTAAGACTTATCGTTAGTTCTTGGCACATGCAAGTCAGACTTTGAGTCTGAAATTTTAGACAGGAACAAATTTCTACTAGAACAATTACCTATTCGTGTGACTTAGGGTCACAAAGTTGCTAGGTAGTGCCATTTTATATATTTATCTACAGCCATGAATTTTAGAATTTTTACTTAATCTACTTGATTGTTATTTTTTAATTCCATTTATGACTTGTTTATTTAATTAATTTATTTATTTAGTTAACTGTGTTAATCAGCCTAGAGCACTGATCTCTATACATCATTTATAGGCTCTGACCAAGACAGAGTAGAATACAGAACAGACAGGCAATTAAAAACAAAGATAAGTGATTATACTTAATACATAAAATATAAACAGAGAACAGACAAATTCGGAACACACAGTGCCATCACAGAAATGTAAATTGCAAACCACAGCAAGTTAATGTTGTGAAGTTAAAAAAGAAGAAAACGTTTTGTGATATACTAGTACAAGTGGAGCCAATATTGAACAAATCAAAATAAATTAAAATCTGTATAAGAAGCATAGAGACAAGAGGGGGTCATTATAAGAATGGCAAAGAAGAGGGAGGGAGGAAGGAGAGGAAGCATGGTGAGAAAGAAAGCCAAACAAAAGAAGGAAGGAAGACAGAAAGAAAGGGAGAAAGCTAAGTCAGGAGAAATAGATTATTGCTATAGTTTACAAATGTGTGTTAAATAGGTCATCTTTGACCTTTACAGTCTGCCTATGCTGAATGTCCCATTGTCAAATTTTAGTGATTGTTCCTCATGTGAAGCCACAGTCTTACCCAGAATTCCCTGTTTCAGTTTCCTGATAATTATGCTCACCAGCATCTTCAAGGTCCATGTGTACTAAAATTCCCCCATCGGATGATACAACAGTATCCTAGCCTAATTTGTTTGGGATCCAGTTTTCTCTAGCCTTATGTCTATCAAATGCTACCAAATAAGCTTCCACATCACTTCTCATTCGGAGTTTTCTCAGAGGTGCACTGGATTTTGGGGTTCTCAGTGAGCTAGGTTGTTGAGTTATTATAATGGATGCCTGCTTTTAGAGGCTAGGCATCTGTTTATCTGTAATATATAAATGTTCCAGGAGGCTGAAATGGTATTGGTCAGGTGTTACACTTCTGTCATGTTGGCCTGCTCTGGAGGTCACTCGAGATTTATTACAGTTCACTAAAGCCTCGATTATCTTTCCATCTTGAACAGATTGAAGCAGCTACAGATTTGGTATTCACAATTTTTTTTCTCCAGCTCAAACAGAGCACAACAGCTACAGTTTCAACTTCACAGAAAAAAAAATAAGAGACTTGACGTTTCTGGGTTACTTGTCACTGTCGGATAAATCTGACACAACTTTATGTAGCTAAAACCATTCAGAAAACTTCAGTGAGAGTCTATGAAAATCTATATGCTATAAAAGCCAAACAGAAAGCAAAGGCACTTTTAAACATAGGAGTGAGTTGTCCTGTATACCCCTTTTATCTATATAATCTTCCCATTGCAATTCATCCATCAGGGACTCCAAGCACAAAGCAGAAATACATCACCAGAAAATCCCGATGTAGCTAGCTAGAAATAGTGATCCCTAAAAGAACTGACTACAGGGTAAGAAGTGTCCTGTTGGCCACATTTTGGGATGTACCTTACCCGACACCTGCAGCAATTAGAAAGACCCCAAAAGTATCTCACCAAGAGGATCAAGGGTCTCAAACAGATGCCATATGCTGCTCGGTTAAAAAAACTCCAGCTCTACTCAGTTGCATACCGCCTACTTCGAGGCGATCTATGCCTGACATACAAAGCTATGTCAATTCCAGAATTAATGGACATGCTCCACCTCAGTAAATTGAAATCCCTTAGAGCCACACGCTCGAGGGACTTGAACCTCAGCGCAGAAATAAATAGAACTTGCTGGAGGGACAGGTTCATAACCCAGAGGCTCCCTTCACTCTGGAATAGAATTCCAGTTCATGTGAGGCAGAGCACCTCACTGAATCTCTTCAAGAAGAATCTCAATAAGTGGATGGGGGATCGTAGGTTTGTCCCAGGGATTACTCCCGTGTCACTATTAGACAGAGGCACAGTAAACTAAACCTTAAAAAGGGCACAGTATACTCAAATCAAGGGGTGACGTAAGCCATACAGAATCGGGCTAGGCTTATAATTGCCCCAGGGCAGATAGCCTAGTATGAACCTATGAACCTATGAACCTATGAACATTGCCTTGCACCGGACGTGTCCTGTAGACCACACTGCCTTGCACCATCTTCCTGCCTCCAATACATCTGTTGGGCACTTCAAATACAAAACAGAAGCACAATAATGGAAAATCCCTAGTCAGTTGGGAAAAGAAAGTGTGCTATAGAAGATGATATTAAAGTGACACCAGCTGAAGGATATTGATAAGTTTTGTGGTAAACCAACCTCCTCTAGTGTTTACAGGTGAAGGTCACCACCAAACTACACTCCATCCCCCCCTCATTTTACTAACTTATATAAGCAGATTTCAGTCAACTGTCTGCTTTTTCTCTGCAATGCTATAGGTGAATAAACACTCAGATACACTTATTTGCAAACAAATTCACACAATAGCAAATGGCTCAAAGCCCATGCAATTTTAGGAATCTACAGCTCATCCCCACCTTAAAGTTTGAATTTAATAGATAGTTTTTATTCTTTCAATAGAAAGCCCTTCACTCAGTGGCTGTCATACCCTTATCTGCTCCCCTTCTGTACCCCAGTTTTTTCCTAACCCCATAAAACTGCATTTAAATTAACCTGACAACAACAGAGGCCATGCTCAATCCAATCACAACACACATATTGAACCCATACTGTAAAACTCAACCTCTTTTCCCCCATTCCAAATGTCACTTCCTCCCTTTTACTTCATCACTGCCTCTCTTCCACAATCAGTCATTAGCTCCACCCTCCATCTCCTGCAACACCCATTCATTTCACTTGTCTGACATCATAACCTCTAAATTCTTAGTCTATCCATGGCAGCTCCCACCTTAACCAAGCCCCACTACTATTCAATCACACTAAACATTTAAGATACTAAGCCCAACCCATTCCATGGTCATACTTCTCATCCCTACCTTGCTTGCCAACTATCAATGTACCCTTTATTATTCATGCTCACATACAAAAACTGCATTCACATGTCTACTTTCTCACCAACCCATACTCTTGACATTTTTCCTCACTTATATTTCACTACTTTCCATCACTTAAAAATGCCCTGCTACCTTTCATATTCTCTGTCCTTTCCAAACTATATCTTATTTATTCAGCTCCAAAACTACTCAAACACCTTTAGCCTTTAGATTATCTTCTCTTCTCAACAGAGAAAATATTAAACACCAATGCACTAAAAAAATCTCTATCTCAGTGTCCAGACCATATGCATCAAAATCCCCTCCCTGCACAACTGAAGAAATAAGACCATGTACTAATATTAAGCCTTCATGGCTCAAATAAAAAAGGTGGTGGTAAAGCTCTGCTCTACCAAAATAATCTTGAACATTCTTTTTCTCCAGACTAAACCCCATCTTTCCAGAAAGCAAAAATCCTGGTATCCTGACTTAAAATTAACAAAACTAAGCCCATCTGCATAATATCCCTCTTTATTCCTCCAACTGGTGGTTCCAACTGTGACATTCTAGAAAATATTTTCTCTTGGGTATCCTTCAGCACACCTCTTGAAACCAACATCTCAAGTGAGGTGAACAGCAACTGGTCCACCACATTACTTATTAACCAATAATCATGGATAAATATCTATAATTTTACTCAATAAATTGACTAAGATAATTAACTCTGCCACCAGATATAACAAATCCACAGTCTCATCATCAACTCAAGACTGGATAAAACTCCTAATGCTCATAATATTTCTCACACAGGTATCCTACCATATTTTCTTAATCTCGATAATCCATCACTTGCCATCTGCTCCCTATACAAACACAGTAAACCTGCAATCTACATATTTGTCAGGAATTCTTCTAAATTTAACAAAGACAACTTCCTCTCATGTCTTCAATCTTACAACTAGGATAATCTAAACCTCCAGTTTTTCATCAAAGCTATTCTCTATTTCAATAACCCTTTTTTACCAGTTCTTAACTTCCATGCCATGCTTAGACACAAAAGAGTCAGAGCTTCCCCAGCTCCTTGCCTCATTCTGCCCACCAAGCAACTAATCTGCCAAAGAAACAAAGTGTGGGTCACATGAAAAAAAAAGACAGGTTCATATAAAATAATAATCACCACCGCATTTTATGCAACAAAATAAAAGCCCAAATATACTCTGACAAAAAGGCCTAAATCATATCACAATACAATAGCAACTCCACGTCTCACAAACTATTCTGGTCCACCATTTCTAAACTCCTTAAGCCAGGCAAACCATCTTGACCCAGTCCTTTTCCTACACAACCTGACTTTAGTGTAACTTGTACCTTCAATTCTCATGTCTTTAATATTGCTGTCTCTCTAGCAAAAGCCAACCGCAAAAGCCAACCGCAGTATACAAGCCATCCAACTCAATCATAGGTTAATAGGTTCATAGGTAGGCATTAGGCTATTGGCCCTAGGGCCTATATAAGCCTAGCCAAAAAGGTACCCTGGTTTTCACCACCCAAAAAAATTATTTTTATGTGCCACTGTGGTGCAGAGCCACAGAAGTGATCCCTGGGGTGAATTTCCTATTTCCCATCCAATCATCAAGATTTTTCTTGAAAAGTGCTAATGAGGAACTTTATTTGATATAGATAGGTAGTTTGCTCCAGAGTATGGGAAGTCTCTGGGACAGGAATCTATCCCTCCAGCATGTTATGTTTATTTTGGTGACAAGGTTCAGGTCCCTAGAGCATGTAGGTCTGAGGGATTGGGATTTTTTTTTAAGTGGAGCATATCCATCAGATCTGGGTTTGACATAGCTTTGTATATTAGGCAGAGATTGCCTCTGAGTAGGCGATATGCGACGGAGTAAAACTGGAGTTTTTTGAGACAGTCTGTGTAGAACATCTGTTTGAGGCTGGTAATCCTCTTTGTGAGGTATTTCTGTGGCCTTTCTAGTTGTTGTAGATGTCTCATGAGGTAAATACCAAAAGGGGCATTGTACTCTATAACAGGTCTAATGAGTGACGAGTAGAGGGGAACAATGACCTCTTTTTTCCTGGATTAGAAACCTTTTTTGATGAGGTGTGCCATGTAGAAGGATTTCCTGACTACTGTGCTGATGTGATTATCAAAGGAGAGACTACTGTCCACCTGTGTCCTAAGGTCTCTTATCACACTTTCAGTGTTAAGTAGACTACCACTTATGTAGTAGTTCATGGGTACAGAGTTTTTACCAAAGGGGATGGCAATGCACTTTTTGGCATTGAGCTTGAGGCCATGGCTTTAACACCAGGCATCTGTCTCAGTGAGGCCCTTTTGTAGGATGCCCACATTGTTAGAAGTTTCAATTATGGCTCCTAGTTTGCAGTCATCTGTGAACTTTGTTAGCCAAAGACCTTCTGTGTTAGCCTGTACTTTAGAGAAGTAGATACCAAACAGGAGAGGCCCCAGGATTGAACCCTGTAGTACTCCACTTGTCACTGGTCTGAAGTCTGATTTGGAGTCTGCTACTTTCACAGTTTGGGTTCTTTCAGTGAGCCAGTTGGCAACCCATCTTGTGACACAGGAATTTATACCTAGTTTAGTGAGTTTATCTCTAATTCCAGAGTGGGGGATGGTATTGAAAGCCTTGGCGAGATCTACATAGGCTGTGTGAACCACCTTACCCTCGTCTACGGCTTTGGTGACTGCTTCAAAGAAGTCTATCAGGTTTAGGAGACATGATCTGCCTTTTACAAACCCGAACTGGGTGGGGTCCAGAGTTTGGAGATTACCAATGTCTTTGTTTATAAGTTCTATGATGATGCATTCCATGGCCTTGCAGACCAGGCTCGTCAGGCTAATGGGATCCATGGTGGATCCTAATTTTCTTTCCAAACTGTTCCCACAAAAAAACATTAAACAATATCTCATGAAATTAAAAATCACTGCTCCTGTTCTAGGCAGCTTACCTAGTGAATGCCTAAAAGTAGCAGCCAACACCCTGGCCTTCCCCATTTCCATCCTGATTAACAGATGTATCCAAGTGTACTATTTACCATCACCATGGAAACAATCTTTCTTTTTGCCACTTCAGAAAGATAGTCCCTACTCTGTTATTACTAACTTCAGACATGTTGTGATATTATCTTCCCTCTCATAATTCCTGCAGAAGTGTATCCACTCTCAACTAATACGTTTTTCCATAAGCAAAATATCCTGAACACATTCTAAAATATTTTTTTGTCCTCTTAGAGTCCTTATAGTACTCTTCTTCCCTTCCTGAATTTATTTTATTTATTTATTTTTACAGCTTTTTTATCAGGATAGTCCATTGGGCCAAGAAGAGCCCATTTTCAATGGATTCCCGGGGAGAAAAGTTCCATGAATAGCAATATAATATGAAGACAATGCATTTACATTTATGTAATACTATTGAAGAAAGATGGTATTATATAACTTGTTCTTCTTTCAGCTTTTCCCAGTTAGGGGTCACCACAGCAGATCACCTTGTCAGCTCATGATTGGCAGTGGAGTTTTACAGTGTTGAGTTGCCAGCCCAGCACCCAACCTTCCACAGAAGGCACACACATGCACACACTCACACCTAGGGCCACTTTAGAGTGTCCAATCCACCTACAGCATGTCTTTGGGATGTGGGGGGAAACTGGAGCACTTGGAAGAACCCCACGTGACCACAGGGAGGACATGCAAACTTCGCAAAGAAGGCACCCCAGCTGAGGATTGAACCAGAGAACCTTTTGCTGTGAGACGGCAATGCTAACCACTGCACCACCATGGCCACCCGATGATATTATATAACATGATAAAAAAATATACGATTGCAGTGAAAATTCAGTTAAAAAAGTAAAAGGTAAAATTACACACATACACACACACACACACACACACACACACACACACACACACACACACACACACACACACACACACACGCATAAGTCAATTAAAATAAGAAAAAGACATTGGTGCATATTCCTGCTAAATTTGTTAGAATGTGAAATAACACAGGGTTGGCATTACAGTTTTACATGAACTCTTAGCAGAGTTAAAGTAGGATGGGAGATAAGAGGTGTTAATTGTTGAATGTAAGAAGGGTTGGACAATAAGGAAAAAATAGCAAGAGTAGGAGCAAATGAGAAAAATGGAGGGGTGACAGGAACATTCCACCATGGTCATACTTCTCATCCCTACCTTGCTTGCCAACTGTCAATGTACCCTTTATTATTCATGCTCACATACAAAAACTGCATTCACATGTCTACTTTCTCACCAACCCATACTCTTGACATTTTTCTTCACTTATATTTCACTACTTTCCATCACTTAACAGTGTTCTGCTACCTCCCATATTCTCTGTCCTTTCCAAACTATATCTTATTTATTCAGCTCCAAAACTACTCAAACACCTTTAGCCTTTAGATTATCTTCTCTTCTCAACAGAGAACATTTTAAACACCAATGCACTAAAAAATCTCTATCTCAGTGTCCAGAGCATATGCATCAAAAGCCCCTCCCTGCACAACTGAAGAAATAAGACCATGTACTACTATTAAACCTTCATGGCTCAAATAAAAAAGGTGGTGGTAAAGCTCTGCTCTACCAAAATAATCTTGAACATTCTTTTTCTCCAGACTAAACCCCATCTTTCCAGAAAGCAATAATTCTGGTATCCTGCCTTAAAATTAACAAAACTAAGCCCATCTGCATAATATCCCTCTTTATTCCTCCAACTGGTGGTTCCAACTGTGACATCCTAGAAAATATTTTCTCTTGGGTATCCTTCAGCACACCTCTTAAACCAACATCTCAAGTGAGGTGAACAGCAATTGGTCCACCACATTACTTATTAACCAATAACCATGGATAAATATCTATAATATTACTCAATAAATTGACTAAGATAATTAACTCTATCACCAGATATAACAAATCCACAGTCTCATCATCAACTCAAGACTGGATAAAACTCCTAATACTCATAATATTTCTCACACAGGTATCCTACCATATTTTCTTAATCTCCATAATCCATCACTTGCCATCTGCTCCCAATACAAATACAGTAAACCTGCAATCTACAAATTTGTCAGGAATTCTTCTAAATTTAACAAAGACAACTTCCTCTCATGTCTTCAATCTTACAATTAGGATAATCTAAACCTCCTGTTTCTCACCAAAGCTATTCTCTATTTCAATAACCCTTTTTATCAATTCTTAACTTCCATGCCATGCTTAGAGACAAAAGAGTCAGAGCTTCCCCAGCTCCTTGCCTCATTCTGCCCACCAAGCAACTAGTCTGCCAAAGAAACAAAGTGTGGGTCACATGAAAAAAAAGACAGGTTCATATAAAATAATAATCACCACCGCGTTTTATGCAACAAAATAAAAGCTCAAATATACTCTGACAAAAAGGTCTAATTCATATCACAATACAATAGCAACTCCACATCTCACAAACTATTCTGCTCCACCATTTCCAAACTCCTTAAGCCAGGCAAACCATCTTGACCCAATCCTTTTCCTACACAACCTGACTTCAGTGTAACTTGTACCTTCAATTCTCATGTCTTTAATATTGCTATCTCTCTAGCAAAAGCCAAACGCAGTATACAAGCCATCCAACTTAATCATAGGTTAATAGGTTCATAGGTAGGTACTAGGCTATTGGCCCTAGGGCCTATATAAGCCTAGCCAAAAAGGTACCGTGGCTTTCACCACCCAGGGAAATTATTTTCATGTGCCACCGTCGAGCAGAGCCACAGAAGTGATCCCTGGGGTGAATTTCCTATTTCCCATCCAATCATCAAGATTTTTCTTGAAAAGTGCTAATGAGGAACTTTGTTTGATATAGATAGGTAGTTTGTTCCAGAGTATGGGAAGTCTCTGGGACAGGAATCTATCCTTCCAGCATGTTATGTTTATTGTGGTGACAATGTTTAGGTCCCTAGAGTGTGTAGCTCAGAGGGATTGGGATTTTTTTAAGTGGAGCATGTCCATCAGATCTGGGTTTGACATAGCTTTGTATGTTAGGCAGAGATTGCCTCTGAGTGGTGATATGTGACAGAGTAAAACTGGAGTTTTTTTGAGACGGTCTGCGTAGGGCATCTGTTTGAGGCTGGTAATCCTCTTTGTGAGGTATTTCTGCGGCCTTTCCAGTTGCTGTAGATGTCTCATGAGGTACATACCAAAAGGGGCATTGTACTCTATAATAGGTCTAATGAGTGACAAGTAGAGGGGAGAACAATTACCTCTTTTTTCCTGGTAGAAGGATTTCTTGACTACTGCGCTGATGTGATTATCAAAGGAGAGACTACTGTCCACCTGTGTCCCAAGGTCTCTTATCACACTTTCAGTGTTAAGTAGACTACCACCTATGTAGTAGTTCATGGGTACAGAGTTTTTACCAAAGGGGATGGCAATGCACTTTTTGGCATTGAGCTTGAGGCCATGGCTTTAACACCAGGCATCTGTCTCAGTGAGGCTCTTTTGCAGGATGTCCACATTGTTAGGAGTTTCAATGATGGCTCCTAGTTTGCAGTCATCTGCGAACTTTGTTAGCCAAAGACCTTCTCTGTTAGCCTGTACTTCAGAGAAGTAGATACCAAACAGGAGAGGCCCCAGGACTGAACCCTGTGGTACTCCACTTGTCACTGATCTGAAGTCTGATTTGGAGTCTGCTACTTTCACAGTTTGGGTTCTTTCAGTGAGACAGTTGGCAACCCATCTTGTGACACAGGGATTTATACCTAGTTTAGTGAGTTTATCTATAATTCCAGAGAGGGGGATGGTGTCAAAAGCCTTGGCGAGATCTACATAGGCTGTGTGAACCACCTTACCCTCATCTACGGCTTTGGTGACTGCTTCAAAGAAGTCTATTAGGTTTAGGAGATGTGATCTGCCTTTTACAAATGTGAACTGGGTGGGGTCCAGAGTTTGGAGATTACCAATGTCTTTGTTTATAAGTTCTATGATGATGCATTCCATGGCCTTGCAGACCAGGCTCGTCAGGCTAATGGGGTCCGTGGTGGATCCTAATTTTCTTTCCAAACTGTTCCCACAAAAAACATTAAATATCTCATGAAATTAAAAATCACTGCTCCTGCTCTAGGCAGCTTACCTAGTGAATGCCTAAAAGTAGTAGCCAACACCCTGGCCTTCCCCATTTCCATCCTGATTAACAGATGTATCCAAGTGTACTATTTACCATCACCATGGAAACAATCTTTCTTTTTGCCACTTCAGAAAGATAGTCCCTACTCTGTTATTACTAACTTCAGCCTTGTTGTGATATTATCTTCCCTCTCATAATTCCGGCAGAAGTGTATCCACTCTCAGCTAATACGTTTTTCCATAAGCAAAATATCCTGAACACATTCTAAAATATTTTGTTGTCCTCTTAGAGTCCTTATAGTGCTCTTCTTCCCTTCCTGAATTTATTTTATTTATTTATTTTTACAGTTTGTTTATCAGGATAGTCCATTGGGCCAAGAAGAGCCCATTTTCAATGGAGTCCCGGGGAGTAAAGCTCCATGAACAGCAATATAATATGGAGACAATGCATTTACATTTATGTGATACTATTGAAGAAAGATGGTATTATATAACTTCTTCTTTCGGCTTTTTCCGGTTAGGGGACACCACAGCAGATCACATTGTCCTCTCATGATTGGCAGTGGAGTTTTATGGTGTCAAGTTGCCAGCCTGGCACCCAACCTTCCACTGAAGGCACACACATGCACACACTCACACCTAGGGCCAATTTAGAGTGTCCAATCCACCTACAGCATGTCTTTGGGATGTGGGAGGAAACTGGAGCACTCGGAAGAACCCCACGTGACAACAGGGAGGACATGCAGACTTCGCACAGAAGGCACCCCAGCCGAGGATTGAACCAGAGAACCTTTTGCTGTGAGGCGGCAATGCTAACCACTGCACCACCGTGGCCGCCCTATGACGTTATATAACATGATAAAAAAATATATGATTGCAGTGAAAATTCAGTTATAAAAGTAAAAGGTAAAATTACACACATACACACACACACACACACACACACACACACACACACACACACACACACACACACACACACACACACACGCATAAGTCAATTAAAATAAGAAAAAGCCATTGGTGCATATTCCTGCTAAATTTGTTAGAATGTGAAATAACACAGGGTTGGCATTACAGTTTTACATGAACTCTTAGCAGAGTTAAAGTAGGATAGGGGATAAGAGGTGTTAATTGTTGAATGTAAGAAGGGTTAGACAATAAGGAAAAACATAGCAAGAGTAGGAGCAAATGAGAAAAATGGAGATGTAGTAGTCAGAGAAGCGCGGTATGATGAAGATAAGAGAGAAGTAAAGGAGTGTGAAAAATGGGGAAAAACAGGCGAGTCATGTGGGATGACAGCAGGAACATTCCGTGAGGGTTTTAAGATGGGAATGAAGCAGGGTCTTAAAGGTAGAGTGGTTGTCTGTAGTACAAATAAGAGTTGGCAGGGAGTTCCAGAGGTGAGCTAGGGAAAAGTATAGTAGGCGTTTGCCTGGGGAATGAGCAGGCTTGTGGAGTTCAAGCAAATTCTGGTTATTGGGCCTTAGAAGGCTGTTAGGTAGGTGCAATTTAAAGGAGGAGGAGGCAATGGAGGGGCAGATGGAGGAATTAAAGATGAGTTTATGGGCATGAGTAAGTTGAATATAGGTAAAATGGCTGGGAAGTTTGAGCCAATTAAGTTTGTGAAGAGCACTGCAGTGGTGGGAGGAGGATTTATAGCTGGTAGCAAACTTATAAATTTTGTTATAACAGGAGTATAGCTTTGTTTTTAGAGAAGATTGAATTTTGCTAATAATTTGGGCACCATATAGGAGAGAAGGAATTAGGAAGGTGTTGGAGAGTACAGGTTTAGTAGTGGGAGTGATATAGTGGTTATGGCAGTACAGCATGCCTATTTTCTGGTGGGTTTTCTTTATATTAGTCAGAAGGTGGGTATCGAATTTTAACTGTTCATCAATACAGACTCCTAGAAGCTTTGCATGGGAGGCTACCCCAAGAGAGATATTGTTTTGGGTAGTAATGGAGAATGAGTTCTCATCTATAATGGTACTTTTTGAAGGGGAAAATAATTAATTTTAGTTTTTGATGTGTTGATTGACAGTTGGTTGTATATCATCCAACGTTCGGTATAAGAGAAAGCATCCTCAGTTAGTTTTAAGAGAGTTGAGGTGGAAGTGGTGGAACAGATGATTGTAGAGTCATCTGTGTATTGAATCAGTTTAGCACTAGGAATGTTCTGGTGGAAGTCATTCATGAAAATGTTGAACAGTAGGGGACCCAATAGTATGCCTGTAGGTGTATTAAGGAAGGAGGAGGTGGCCTTTTTGCATTTGACAGCTTGTTGTCTGTCAGAGAGGTAACTAGAAAACCAGTTGACAGAAGAGTGGGATAGGTTTGGATTAGAGAGGTTAGATAAGAAATGGTTATGGGAGATGGGGTCAAAGGCCGTGGATAAGTCCAGAAGCAGGGCAGACACTAGACAGCCGGAATCCCGAGCTTTGTTGATGGTTACAAGGAAGGAAAGGAGAGAGGTTGTGGTACTGTGGCCAGGTCTAAAACCATGTTGTGTGGGGGGAAGTAGGTAGCTGTCTGTGAGGTAGGGTAGAAGATGAAGGTGGATACACTTTTCTAGAACTTTTGAAATAGGGGATAAGACAGTGACTGGGTGGAAATTGGGAATGTTGTTGTTATTACAGCCTTTGTGAAGGGGAAGGATATAGGCCTTTTTCCAGAGTAGGGTACACAGTATTCTTGGATTGAGTGGTTTATTAGAATGGAGATGGGAAAGGAGATGGCATCAGCAGCCATTTTGAGGAAGTAGGAAGGAAGGTCATCAGGGGCATTTGAACATGATTTCAGTTTCTGAAGTAGTTTTTTTATGGTGGAGATAGGAATACGTTTGTTAGTGAAGGAATGGGGTTGGGAGGTGGTAGTGTTAAGGGAAGGAGAGATAGGAGGAAGTGAAGCTTAGGTGGGGAAGGAAGCAGTTAGTTTGGCTATAGAATCAATAAAGAAGGAGTTATTGGGTGGCTAAGGAGAGGTCTGGGACATTTGGGTCAGGGCAGGGGCTGTCTTTTTTGCCAGGATTGAGGAGGGTGGAGATACCATTCCAGAATATTTTGTGGTTGGTCTTGTAGTTATTTTGAAGGGTGGAGACATAGGATTTGTGGTCTGCTGCAATAAGTTTTTTTTTTTACTTTGTTGTGTAGTAGCTTGTTTCCAGTCAGGGAGGTATGGATTTTATTTTTCTGGTAATGTTTCCAGGCTTTGTCACAGAGATGGATAATGGTTATAGTTTCTTTGCTTAACTATGGGACAGTTTTAGTTTTAATTGTTTTGGTTCTGGAGGGAGCAAGGATATTTAACAGGTCTGAGAATGGAGTATTAAAGTAGGCTACTGCATTATCTAGGGAGAGGGTTTTTAGAGGACTCCAGTTTGTGTGTTTTAGAGAGCTGGAGAAGGTTTCAGGGTTGAAGTTTTTGAGAGAGCCGGAGGAGATATAAGTGTCAGATAGTTGTAAGAAAGAGGGAAGATGATCGCTAAGAGTGTCAGGTAGGATGCTGCTGTCAGAGATGTATTGGGAGTGGGAAACAAAAATCCAGTCAAGAGTAGTACCGGAGGAGAAGTGTTTTGAGGGCCTGGTAGTAGAGTTTATTAGTGGTGAGAAGTTGTATAAGTTTATGTTGCGTGGAGAAGTAGAAGACTGAATATCAGTGCAGTTGATATTAACATCACCGAGGATTATGGTCTCGTTGGTAATGTTAGAAGAGAACCAGGAGAGGATATCCTCAAGAATAGGGATATTGTCTCCTGGGGGGAATATAAAGAGTGGCTATACATATGTGTTTGTTTCTATTCATCTGGAGGAGGGCCAGGATTAGTTCGGCATTGGTGAATTGGGGTATAGGTTTGGTGACGGGAGTAACTGTAAGGGAGGAGGAGTAGAGTAGAGCTACTCCACTACCTTTTTTGAGAGTCCTTTCATTTCTTATTATATTGTAAGTTTGGGGGAGTGATTTCAGGATCTTTTATACGTGGCTTTAACCAGGTTTCAGTAATGGATAGGATATCTGGGTGGTTATGTTGGAACCAGGCATGGAAGTTTGGAATCTTGCTATATAAGCTTTGAGCATTCAATGTAGTGAAAAGGAGAGATTTTCAGGATGAGGGAGGCGAGGGAAGGAATGAGTTTAAATGAAGAAAGAGAGAGGGACCAGTGTTTGTGTCAATGTCACCAGAGAGAAGGTGCAATACATGCAATGAATAAGCACAGAAACAACAATCCTTTGACCTCTCTAAAGCTTGTTTATTTTATTTTATTTAATTATATTTATTTTACATTTGCTTACCGGGAAGGTCTGACTCGGCCAAGGACCCATTTTCAGCAGAGCCCCTGGGAGAAAAGCTCCAAAAATAAATTTAGAAATAACCATATATAACAGTAACATAACCATATTTAAAACAGTAACATTCCAAGTAACTACAGTATTTTAACATAGGCAAATGTAAAGTTACACCACATAGGTTTCTAACCTATATACGACAGTGGCATTATTTAGACCATAGAACAGTAGTAAGTTATCTAGTACACGCAGTGATTTTACATAGGGAGTAAACATATTTCTTACAGAGTATTACCAAATGTAAGCAGTAAAAAGATAAGTGCTTAAACTCAATAGTGATAAAGAGCAAGATATGTAAGAAAGTGAGAAGAGGGGGAAGGCAGGACTTTTGGTGCCAGCTCATGCTAGTAAGTAGAGGGAGGGGAGGAAAGCTGGAAGATACATCAAATAAGATAATATGACCTGGTAGAGTTATATGGGCGAGATAGTATATTCAGCCTGGGTTTGTGCAGGAGCCCATCCAGTTGTTAATGAGGTGTTCCTTAAGTAGATGGTTACATTTTGTTTTATTGATGCAATGAATTGTTTGCAGTAGTGCAGGCCAAAGCTTAGGTAAGTGGTTAGAGAAGAGGGAATTCTCAAAGCCATTGTTAAATTTGGTAATTTTAGCAGCCTTTTGTAGGTGGATTTTAGTGTTTTAGAGCTAGAATAGGGTTGAACAAGGTATTTGAGAGACAGACAGCTATTTGGATAGCTGAGTATCTAGTATATGAAGGTTAATCGGTTATAGGTCAGAAGATTAGGAAGTTCTAGCCATTTTAGATGCTGTAATGCATTGCAGTGGTAAGATCTGTAAGGGAGGATGTGGCAAATTTTGCTATTTTGTTGTACCAGGACTCCAATTTATTTAAGTCTGTTTTTCTGAGGTTTGTAAGTAGAGGTGGAGCATAAAGCAGGGTGGACAGTAGGTGGATTCGGGATATGGCATGTCTGGCGGGATCAGTTAGAAAATGTTTGATCGTATAGAAAAGGTATAGTTTGATATGCAACTTTTGATGGTTATGGCTAGGTGCTTGTCCAAACTCAGACTGTTGTCAATGGTCACTCTTAGGAGCTTAGAATGCTCTACTGGTTCTAGTATAGTATTATTGGAAGATAGGATGGTGAAGGGGGTGCTGGCTATGTGTTCTGTTACTAGTAAAGAGCAGGAGTTTAGTTTTATTTGGATCGAGAACAAAATGAGCATCAGATAGGCAACTTTCAATGTCATTGAAGGCTTTTTGGGTTGTTTGAAGGAGTGAAGAGATAGAGGTTCCTCAGCAAATAAGGGAGGAATCGTCAGCATATTGAATAATTGTTGCATGTAGAGTGGCTAAGGAGAGTTTGTAAATATGGAGAATAGTAGGGGAGCAAGTATTGACTCTTGGGGTATGCCGAATGAGACAGCAGAGGTGGTAGTTCATTATTCCATTTGACTGCTTGACATACCTCTCAACTGTACAGATTATCTCAGAATGTCCAGATTTTTGCCTCATATTTTTGGTCTGTTTTACATAAAATTGTGTTTTTCTGGCAAATTAGTGGCAAATCAGTGAAGACTAAAGTTAGAAAATAATGACAGACATTTGAGTTTTAGACTTCATGCCCTTCAGAAAATTCATGCTAATGCAAAGCCGGTTATTCTATCAACTGTCTAAGTTTGTAAGAGCAATATTTAAAAATTGTCCCTATTTTTGGACCTTTGTCCCACTTTTATTAATGCCTTTGACCAGATTGCTTGCTCTAAGACGTTGAGAGGTATGTGTGCTTGCTGGTGGTCTGATAAATAGTTAGGAAACCATAACAGGGTGAACATAAATAGATGTAGGGAGAGTAGTTCATTGAGAAGTGTCTGGTGGGAAACTGTGTCCAAAACTTTTGACATATCCAGAAAGATAGAGGAGACATGGTGACCATTGTTTCTGAGCGGATTAACTGAATTAGTGAAGTTAACTAGGGCTGTGGTGGTGCTATGTTTAGGCCTAAATCCATGATGGGAAGAGATAGTACGTTATTATGTAGTAGATATTGTAGTAGTTGTGCGTGAACACATTTTTCAAGGATCTTAGCAAAAGGAGGGAGAATAGCTATGGGCCAGGATGTCCCACCTTTGTGTCGTGGGATTACATGAGAGGTTTTCCAGAGTTTTGGAATGGATTGTTCTTTAATGGACCAGTTAACAAGGATAGAATCTGGGAAGGAAATTATGTCTGATGCAATTTTCAGATAGTCTGTGGGAAGCTGATCTGCAGTGAGGGTCATGAGTTTAAGTTTAGAAAGAAGTGTTTTTTATGGTGCTAGTTTGTATAGGCTTAATTGAAAAGGAGTTGAGCAAATCTAAAATACGAGTAGGTAATGATAGCGGGGTATTAATGTTGCTTTTTTATGAGTGATAGGATAGAGTTGATAAAGGACAAGTTGAACTGTGAAGCAATATTATCAGTGGTATTGGTAGAGGTTGGAGCATGGGTAGTGGTATGTCCAGGCTTCAGCAGGCCGTTAATGACTTGCCAGAATTTCTGTGGATTCTTTTGATGTTTAATTTGAGTGGTAGTGTAGGATACTTTTTTGTCATGTTTAGTTTGTTTTTTAGTTAGATTACAAAGCTTATGACATTGGCTCACACTCTACTTCTACTGCTTCTTCTTTCTTAAATAGGCCTCTCAAACAACTGTCCTCTGACTCAAATCCTTCCTTCATTATAGGACACAATGCACACAATTGCACCAGGCTTTATCTACCTTCATCCCCATCCTGTCAGTGTCCGACAAGGATCTACTCTTGACACAGCCCTCTTCAATACATTCATCAATGACTTGCCTACTCCACTTACCAATGCCATCCTTCTTTACCATGCAGATGACTGCCATTATATGCTCTGCTCCTTCTATCTTTGAACTACAAAAATTGCACCTTAATTTTTTTCAGCTATGTTGTCCTGATGGCAAGACTCCAATCTGGTATTAACCCTCCAAAGAAAAGTAAAACATTTGCTCTTTTCTCCTAAGTATATGTGAACCTCGCACTACCCACTGTCCCTTCACCCATTTCATGGCAAAACAATTGAGCTAGTTCACCATACTAAACTGCCTGAAGATACCATTGATGAGCACCTAACATCTGACCTACACATTCATCAACTAAGCCTAAAAATCTAAACACATGTTATGCATGCTTTGTAGATTAAAGAGATTCTTGTCCAACCTAGCTCTTAAAACATCAACAATCATTCAATAAAATGTCAAATTTTTCCACCAGTCCTGCTAGAAAAACATAGAACTGCATAGCGCCCAGGCAGGTAAAGTGGTTTAACTTCCCCAATCTCCTTAAAACTAACCAATTGACTACTGCACACAAAATCCTGCACTGCCTGCATGCATAACCATACCTCAACACTCGTGTGCTCTGTTCATCTGAAAAATTCCTGGCAAAAGAGACTCCTTCACATAATTCTCATAGTGACTCACTATATACTTGCTAGATATAAAATATATGGAATTCCCTCAGTATCTCCCTCTGCCAAGCTGAAAATCTAAAAAATTTCAAACATAAAATTCTTCTACAGCTCTAGCAATACTACTTCTCACAACCATTTACTTAATGCCTTCAGTACACCCATATGACCAATACCTTACCCACCCCAAACTATTCTTTCATTTTTCTTCTAACTTCTTATTGATATTACTTTTATTCATATTTTTATTTATTTATTTAACATGTATTTACTGGGAAAATCTGACTTGGAATGAAGCCAATTTTCAGCAGAGGCCTGGAGAGAAATGCTCCAGACGCATGTCTTTGTAACGTGGAAGGAAACCTGAGCACCCGGAGGAAACCCACATGAATGCAGGTAGGACATGCAAACTCCAGACAGAAGGCACCCAAGCCGAGAATTGAACTGGAGAACCTCTTGCTGTGAGGCAACAATGCTATCACTGCACCACTGCATCGTCCACAGATAATATAATATATTTTTATTAGTCATGACAATGGACTATAAATTATATAAGTAGCTCAGATTCTGCCTTTATCTCCGTATGACTGGTAAAACTGAGGAGTGGTGAAGGGGTGTTCTCACTTGAGAGAAGGATAGGAAGGGGGCACACCCTACCAGTCTATGTTACACTAAATGGACCAAATAAAATAGGAAGTGGAGCAAATATACATAATTATACATTACCAACTGCCTCAATACAACTGGACAGGAAGTTCAACTGTGGAATACAAACCATGACATTCTACCAGTTTTTGCAGTATCTGGCTGGAAGGCCATGTTCAAGCCGATAAACAGAAGCTGCATATGTACTGGCATATCCCAACAAACTGAGGTCATCAAGCAGTACACACATGGCAAATGATTATCCCTCTGCAAATGTCAACGCCACATATAAACCAACAGACTGCTGATGTGTAACTAACCTGGCCAGATACGAGCTGAAGAATATGGAGGATTAGCATGCATGAATATGAGAAGACATTATCTGCTTATGTTCCCATTGGGGAAGAATGGAGAGCACAAAGTATAAAGTGTATAAATGGGTGACATGCATAAAGGGGAGATGAGATTTAAGTGCTTCAAAGTATGGAATATAATATAAAGCACATGGCCGCAAAGAAAGGTTACACTCCAATTCATTTTTCACGCAGATTGAAAGTAGGATATCATATGTGATTTCTGTGAAGGCACATCAAATACAGAAAGGAAGACATGAAGCAGTTCTGCATGTAGTTAGATGTGGTTGTGTGCAAAACCTGATTCTGTTACAAAAGCATTAGCCAAATGGAAGAGAGAAAACCAGACAAGTACACCAGCTGCAGACTACATACAGACAACTGGTCTCCTGCAGATAACATATGAACAACAATGAACAGAATAAATATACCCAGAATTATGAAAACATTAAAATCAGAAGAGCACACAGAAAGAATTAAATGCAGTGTACAAAACATATGGCTCTGTACACTTTAAAACATATTTAAGTGGTAGGTATTGCTGGCTAGGAAAATGTGCACACACATTACTCTGTTATAGTTTTGTCATTTTTGATTTTAAAAAGCATTGACAAGAGCTGCCATTAGTAATGTGATCACATTCACACATACTTGGTAAGCAGCAAATGAGATTCTACTTACACAAGTTTTCATCATACTTAGTTTGTACACCAAGTGAGTTTTCTTTATAACACTTTATTTCTGCCTTTCTTGATTCAAACCTCCACCAAAGTCAAGTTATACGTCTGTTGTAGTCAATGTATATATCATGCAGCTAGTAGAACACTGTGTGTTGCTCTGCGGGGTGATACAAAACCATGTAGTGCACCCCTTTTCCAGTGGATCAAATCAGTTTAGGGATAGTAACACAAATGGTAATCAGTTTCTGCAGATCAGGTACTATCTCATCAGGCATAAATATTTGTGACACCCTTGAACTTTGCTTCTGTCAAAGTGTTTCTCAGAGAAGTGCTTGGTATTTTACCCTCAAATAACATGCAGTGTTCTGGATCTAGCAAACACCCCTAATTTTTCTTAATAATCCATTTTCTGTTGCAATACCCTATTTCCTTAGGCCATATTTTTTTTAACTTTCTTTCTCCCACCCATATTCATAACTTATGCCTGGTAGTGCTGCCGCATAACAGTAATCTTTATCTCTGCAGAAACTTGTAAATCAACTTGCATCTGTTAGGTTATATTTGTTCTACCTTTTATGCAGCTTTTAATTGTTTTAGCTGTTTAATTTACAGTATAATTTATCTGTACAACCTTATCTTTAATATTCAGAAATATTTCACTTTCTTTTCCCACACACTGTTTAACAGGGTCTATATTACGTTATCGAAAAACTTGTTCATCGAGCATGTCTTTATCAACCAATAAACAGCAAAAACACTAACCTCCAAATGGCCACTTTGGCAAATGTTTTCCCAGGGGGAAAATGCTTGGCCGTTGTCTGGGATTTGCCTTTTCCCCAATATAATGCTATCTCAGAGTTGGTATATTTAGTTAGGGGGGTATGGGGAGCACAACCACCTACATCGGGGGTGTGGGAGGGGTCAAGCCTCTTACTTTGTAGAGTTGGAAAGTTTGTTTTGTTTGGCCAAGCAATTTTTTTCCCTCTGGGAAAAAATTTACTGAAGTGGCCATTCGGAGATTAGAGTCGTCTCTGTTGGCGAAGACATGTTCGAAGAACCTTTTTTTTGATAACATAATATAAACCCTTTTAACATGCCAGCCATCTAATTCCACAACACACCATGTGAAACTATTTCAGGTTTGTACTACTTAAACCTCCCCAACATACAACTATACTCACAGACACATAGTAAACCTCTATTCCTCATTTTTCTCTTAACTAGATCTTCCCCATAAGCCTAATCCACTATCACAGCATTTACAAAATCCTCTATCATTCTTCAATTTACTGCTTAAAACCACTTAACCCAACATATCTCCAGCATACCTTTCACCCTCTTAGAGCAAGAAATCTGGACAAAGCCATAAACAGAAGAGGTACAAAGGTCCAAAAATAGGGACAATTTTTAAATATTGCTTTTACAAACTTAGAAAGTTTATAAAATAACAGGTTTTGCATTGGCATGAATTTTCTGAAGAGTATGAAATCTGAAACTCAAATGTATGTCATTATTTTCTAACTTTAATCTATAATGGTTTGCCACACATTTGTCAGAAAAAGCACAATTTTATGAAAAAAAAACAGACCAAAAATATGAGGCATAAATCTGGACATTCTTCTAAAATCTGTACAGTTGAGAGGTATGAATCTCCCCATCATCCGATTTTCTACACAATCTACCTATTTGAATTTTGTTTTACATACTCTTTCCACAACACTTTTCTACCACTCAAAATGCTGCTCCTTCAAACTAGTATCCTTCTTCCAAAACTTCTAGTTCATAGGATCATAGGAGGTTACTAGGCCAATGGCTCTGGGGCCCTTACAAGCCAAGCCAAGATTTTATCCCCAAAAAGGAAATTTCAGTCAGCACCTGTCACCCCTGTCAATAAGGGACACAGGTAGAACCCCTCGGACAAATTTGCTGTTTCCCATCCACTCATCAAGGTTGCATTTGAAGAGAGTCAGCGAGCCACTCTGTTTGACGTGTATGGGAAGTCTATTCCTGAGATGGGGCAGCCTCTGGTAGACAAACCTGTCTCTCCAGCAGGTTTTGTTGATGTCGCATATTAGATTCAGGCCTTTTGAGTGGGCAGTGTGTGAGGACTTAGACTTATGGATATGGAGCATCTCTAGTAGGGCAGGGTCTGAAATTGCCTTGAAGGCAAGACACAGATCAACCCTGAGCAATCTGTACTATACCAAGTAGAGTGATAGTGATTTGAGCCTGTCTGCGTAGGACTGGTGTTGGAGGCCATGAATACTCTTTGTGAGGTATTTCAATGGTCTTTCCAGTTGGTGATGTTTGGAGAAGTACATCCCAAACGGGGCATTATACTCAATTATCGGTCGAATGAGCGAAGAACATAGAGAGGTAATAACCTCCTTTCTTTTCTAGTTGCAATCCCATTACTTATGAGCTGAACCAAGTAAAAGGCTTTTCTGACCATTGCTGCTACACGATGATCGAATGTGAAGTTGTTATCAACCTGAGTGCCCAGGTCTCCCACCACGGGTTGTGTGCTTAGGGGGTTGCCATCAATGTGGTAATCAGTAGGGGTCGTGTTTTTGCTGAATGGTATGGTGATATATTATTTTGCATTTAGCTTAAGGCCATGAAATTGGCACCAGTCATTAGTTTCTGTGAGATCCTCTTGCTGTAAGTTAACATCATTTGGGGAGTCAATGAGAGCACCCAACTTACAGTCGACCACAAACTTGATTAGCCACAGGCCTTTTGTCTTTGCCTGGACCTCTGAGAAATAGATGCCAAACAGTAGGGGTCCCAGGACAAATCCCTGGGGAATTCTACTAGTAACAGGTCTGCTATCGGAGGCGGAGGTGCCTATTTTGACTTTGAGGGTCCTGTTGGTGAGCCAGCTGGTCACACACCTGATGAGATAGGGATTTACGCCAAGTTGTGTTAGCTTTTCTATGATGCCCAAGTGGGATATTGTGTTAAAGGCCTTGGCCAAGTGAAGGTAAGCTGTGTGTACTGACTTTCCCTCATCCAAGGCCTTGGTGACAGTGTCAAAGAAGTCCACCAATTTCAACAGTCAAGATCTGCCCTTGACGAATTCGGACTGGGTGGGGTCAAGTGCTTGGAGATTGCATATGTCCTTGTTTAAGAGATCCATAATAATATGCTCCATAGCTTTACAGATCAGACTTGTCAAGCTAATGGGGTGGTAATTTTCAGGGTCAGAAGTGGCACCACCTTTGTGCAAGGTGGTGACAATGGCAGTTGTCCACTCTGCTGGAATGAAGCCTGTACTTAGGCTATGGTTAAATAGAGTGCTCAATGGCAAAGCCAGTTCTTGCTGGAAATGGTGCAGAATACAATCCGGGATACTATCAGATCCAATGGAAGCTGTGTTTGTTGCCTTGAAAAGGGCCTGTAATACTTGATCTACAGAGATGTGAGGTGCGGGACAAGTATTAGTGATGTTAAAAGGGCCTTGGTGGGGACGGGGGGTGATGTTTACACTAAACCTATCTCCTAGCAGGTTGGCTAAGTCAACAGGATCAGTGTAAGTGATACTGTTAAGTACTAATTCAGAACAAACCTGGCCTTTGCCATGGAAGTTCCTGAAGTAGCTGAAGAAGACTTTATGGTTTCCCTTTGTTATGGAGGCTAATTTCGATTCATAATTGGACTTGGAGGTTTTCACTAGTGATCTAATTTGCTTGTTGAGACTAAGGAGGAAGTTCTTCCAATTTGGAATATGTTCCTTTTTACCCTTGGACAACAGTTTTTTTATTTTTATTTTTTATTTTTTTATTTTGTTGCCATAGTGAGCTGGATATACATCATTTTTTTTTTCAGAGGCCCCCGAAAAAAACTAATAAACTAAACTAAGACACTAAAATAACAAGTAAATAGTAATACAAAGGTTTCTTCCTTTTGTAGTAAAGCCTTTTGATAGAGGATGTCCACCAAACAGGTTTGTGTTTCCTTGAGGAGCAGGTTTTAGCTCTGTTCCATGCAGTTGTACAGATGCTTGTATACTGCACTGGCATACTGTTCAGCATAGTTGTCTGCATCCTGTGAGGGAGGCGGTGATGTGAAGCTACTGATACCCTCCCTTAGGAGGTTTCAGTCAAATTTTGAGAAGTTTTTTAGCTTGATTATGGCTGGGTGGGGGAAGGTTGGGTGGGATAGAAATTTCAATGAGACAGTCCGATGATCTTATCTCACCAGGGAAAAACATACTATGGGAGTGTTGCAGCAGTAGCCCATGTTGGTGACAACCAAGTCCAGAATGTTATCTCCCCTCATGGGGGATGAGACGAGCTGGTCTAGTGCATTAGAATTGATGAAGTCAAGGAACCATTGTGAGAGTGCATTAGTGCAAGAGTAGTTTACCCAGTCTATGGTGGGGTAGCTGAAGTCACCAAGGATCAGGGTGTTAGGGGGAACCTTGACGGAGTCAAGTAGATCCAGGTAAGAGGAGTGTGTGTCCTGAGTAATGGAGAGGGGTCTATAGCTAGCTAGCTGTAACTTGGATGGGTGTCTTCCCAAATGACAGTTGTACCTGGAGTACTTACAGTGCATTATTCTGGCAAACCAGTCTGAAGGTGTGCCTGTCCTTAATGAAGATAGAGACTCCACTACCCTTCATCTTCCTGACCTCATTTTGGGGTTGGAATGTGTGGAATGAGGTATAGCCTGGTAAGGCAGGGATACTTCTGCAGCCCTGAAACAAGTTTCCGTGACCACAAAGACATCAGCAGCTTCCAGTGCAAGGAGGGCTTCCGGTGAGTCCATTTTCAGGTTAAGGCTCCTAGTGTTAAGCAGCATGACCTTCAATTTGCTTTTCAATAGATCTTTTATGTTGGAAGGTTTATCGTTGGGACATTGCCTAAAAAAGGCACAATGGGGGAGGCAAGAGCCTTGACCAGGATCTGAAAACCCAGTAGTGACAGGTGAAGACCATCTCTGGCAAAGCATTGAAGCCTGTCAACCATGTCATCCCAGGCAGACAGATACTGGATCCCCTTGGAATGACACCAGAAACTAAGCCAATTGTTGAAGTCAATTATTTTTTGTTGGTATTGTGGTATCATTCTTGATGAAGGTAGGACGTTGCTTAGGGCTAGGGTCATATCGACCTGGAACACATACTCTGAGAGTTCAATAATGTCTGTCTTCATGTAGTCCAGATAGGTACATCTCTAGTCATTCACACCAACATGTACAATAACAGAGTCATAATTGTACTTGTTGTGGAGAGACTTAAGTGCATATATGATGTGGCTGATTCTGGAACCAGACAGACAACTGACCATGACCTTCTCGTTGTCGAGCCTGATGAAGGGTACATCGGTGTGTCTCACAATTGAGTCACCAATGACTAGTGTGTTTGGTTTATTGTTATGTCTTTTGGGCCGTGATGGTTTATTGTTTTGCTTTATGGGCTGTGTTTGTGAGCCACTGTTGTGTTGTTTGCTGTGTGTGATGTGTTTGGTGTTGTGTGTGGAATGTTTGTGTGTGTTTTGGAGGTTTCTGCTGTTTAGGTAAGTTTTTGTTGAAGATCTGTGCATAAGTGTGTGTGGGTGTTGTGCTTGACTATGTGATATGAGTGGTGTGATGTTTGTGCTGGCAATCTCCTCTTTGTCAGGAGTACTGACTGTGGCGTGAGAGAGCATGGGCTCCAGGTTACTGATGCACATGCATTTCTCACAGGTGGAAGAATTATGCGCTTGGAGAAGAGGGTTGTCAGTAAACATGAGGCAGTTGCTACACTGTCTTAGTATGCCCATGTTTACCAGGTTGGCAGGGGAAACTGATGAGAATTGTCCAGACATAGTGTTCCAAATGCTTGGGCTGACTTATGGAGAGAGGGTTTTGATAAGGGTTTGTCCACAACACTGTAGACCACAAAAACCTTCTTAAATGTAAAGTAACTGGCCTGAAGCACAAGTTCTAAAACCAAAGCTAAAATGCATAGAATAACAGATACATTTAATCAGGCTACTAGCAAACAGTAATAAATGCAACAGAATAAAAGCACTTGAACACTTAAGAGCACACAGCAAAAATAAGGTAACAAAATATGAAGAATACAATTACAGTAAAACAGCTGAATAAAGTGTACATTTTTTTTGTTTTTATCTCTGCGGACAACAGCAGTGTAACTCCCCTCAAGCACCAAATGGTAAACCAGTTCTTTTTCTCATTTCCACCATGCTGTCTTTCCTAGTCTGTACTCCATCGTCTGCAATCCCCTGCTCAAGTACAGATACGCATACAATAAACACAATCACATGTGTTAAATGTGAAGGAAAGCCCAGTATGAACTAATATGGACCGTACCATGTCACTACTTTAACTCCACCCTATTTCCTCAAACTCAACCCACCTGTACTTCACAAAATAGACCTGTTTCCACTTTTCCTCTTCCTTCCAGTAGAGATCCAGCCGACTCCTCCTGAATATGAATCTGAAGTTGAATTATCTCTGAATTACAATCTCTGAGTTACTATCTCACCCCACACCCACTCTTTACCCAGCGTATGCCTCTCCTTATTTCTCACAATAATTTAGCTTCCCTTACGTTTTTCCTTTCCTCCAACTTCCTTTCACTATTGTCTCACCCTACATATCCCTTTTCCTACTAACTTAAACTAGTTTCACATCTCTGTCACTCTAAGTTACTCCACTTCCAAAACTAATCTCACCCTCCATAACTTCAGGCAACTCTGATGATATCTCCTCTGTATTCTCTGCAAAGTTTGGCACAGCCCAACATACCAACATACTCTTCATTTGTTTTTAACTTTCTTGTCACTCAGCAGCTTGTATATCTATAACCATATCTATGTATATATATATATATATATATTATAATCCTGAAAACACACAGGATACCAACACTCATTACATTCCAGCACAAGTGCATAAAGAAAAAAAGAAAACACAAATTATATTACTGTTCTCCAAGTATAAGCAGTGGGCAAGCCCCCCTGCACCCCCCATGTGGGGGGCTGCACCCGCCATACCCCCTGCTACTTAAAAATGTCAACTATAAGATTGCACTTGGTGTAGTGAAATGCAATCTCAGAGTTGATATATTTAAGTAGCAGGGGGTGTGGGGGCACAGACCCCACATGGGGGCTGCAGGGGGACTTGCCCCCTGCATATAGTTGAAGGGTAATATGTTTCTGTATGTACTTGTACTGGAATATAGTAAGTGTTGGTATCCTTTGTGTTTTCAGTATTTTGAGTTTTCAGTATTTTGAACTTTCAAGATTTTGGTCTCAGGATTTTGGGCTTTCAGGATTCTGTAGTGCTCCTATATATATATATATATATATATATATATATATATATATATATATATATATATATATATATATATAGGTTCATAGGTTCATAGGTTCATACTAGGCTATCTTCCCTAGGGCATTTATAAGCCTAGCCAGAGTATGTTTGGCTTTCGCCACCCATTTTAAATTAATTTTGTTATGCCCTTTTTCAAGGTTAGTATACTGTGCCTCTGTCTAACAGTGACACAGAAGTGATACCCGGGGTAAACCTATGATCTCCCATCCACTCATCAAGATTCCTCTTGAAGAGAGTCAGTGAGGGACTCTGCCTAACCTGGACTGGGATTTTATTCCAGAGTGAAGGGAGCCTCTGGGTTATGAATCTGTCCCTCCAGCATGTCCTATTTATTTCAGTGCTGAGGTTCAAGTCTCTTGAGCGTAGCTCGATGGGATTTGGATTTTTTGAGGTGGAGCATGTCCCTTAATTCTGGGTTGGACATGGCTTTATACATCGGGCACAGATCACCTCTGAGCAGGCGGTATGCCACTGAGTAGAGCTGGAGTTTCTTTAACCGGGCAGCATATGGCATCTGTTTGAGCCATTTGATCCTCTTGGTAAGGTACTTTTGGGGTCTTTCCAGTTGTTGCAGGTGTTTGGTAAGGTACATCCCAAAAGGGGCATTGTACTCAATTATGGGCCTGATGAGGGATGAGTAAAGAGGCACGATGACCTCCCCTGATCTAGATGTGAATCCCTTCATGATTAGGTGGGCTATATAAAATGTTTTTCTAACCACTTTGGCCACGTGGTTGTCAAATGAGAGATTGCTATCAACTTGGGTCCCCAGGTCCCTAATTACTTCTTCTGTACTTAATGGATTACCACCTATGTGGTAATTTGTGGGCACTTTGTTTTTGCCAAAGTGGATGACTATACAC
Source organism: Protopterus annectens (assembly GCF_019279795.1). NCBI lineage: Eukaryota > Metazoa > Chordata > Ceratodontiformes > Protopteridae > Protopterus > Protopterus annectens. The sequence goes on along the minus strand of NC_056726.1, from coordinate 1,137,058,482 downwards.
TTTTTGGTGTTTAGTGTGAGGCCATGGCTCTGGCACCATTTGTCTGTTTCTATGAGGCCCTTTTGGAGGATGCTTGTGTCGGCTGGAGAGTCGATTATGGTGCCCAGTTTGCAGTCATCTGGAAACTTGGTCAGCCACAGTCCTTTCGTGTTGGCCTGTACCTCCGAGAAATATATACTGAACAAGAGAGGTCCCAGGACTGAGCCTTGTGGGACGCCACTTGTAACTGGTTTGGAGTCTGACATGGATCCAGCAATTCTAACCATGTGGGTTCTGTCCTTGAGCCAGTTTGCAACCCATCTGGTGACATAGGGGTTTATATTTAAGCTGGTGATCTTATCTATAATGCCCGAGTGGGGTATTGTATCGAAGGCTTTTGCGAGGTCCAGGTAGGCTGTGTGGACCACCTTCTGTTCGTCAATGGCCTTGGTGACAGTTTCAAAGAAGTTGACCAGGTTTAAGAGGCAGGATCTGCCCTTAACAAAGCCAAACTGGGTAGGATCCAGTGTCTCTAGGTCCCCAATATCTTTATTTATGAGGTCCATGATGATCCTTTCCATAGCTTTGCAGACCAAGCTAGTCAGGCTTATGGGGCGATAGTTTCCAGGGTACCACCTTTGTGGAGAGGGACCACTGTTGCTGTACGCCACTCTTTGGGTACATATCCTGTAGTAAGGTTGAGATTGAACAATAGTTTTATGTTTGGGTTTAGCTATTCTTGGAGTTCATGTAGGACACAGCCCGGGACACCGTCTGGTCCCATTGATGCTGTGTTTTTTGCTTTGGAGAGAGTGGCTCTTACCTGAGCCCTTTTGGTGGTGGGGGGGGGGTTTGCGCTGAACATGTCAGCTAGGATGTTGGCAATGTCTGTGGGTTCGGTGTATTTTTTGTCATTTTGGACTAATTCTGAGCATATCTGGGAATTCCTACCCAGGTTCCTAACATAACTAAAGAAAGCCTTGTGCTTATTCTTAGTGTCCTGTGCAATTTTTCTCTCGAAGCTGGCCTTCGACGATTTTATGAGTGCCCATAGTTTTTTGCTAATACTGATCAGAGATGCGTTCCCTTTTTGGGATTTTGCTCTATCATGTAGTAGCTTCCTCCTTCTATTGTATAGTTTGTTTATGGCTGGGGTCCACCAGACAGGACGTCTGCCTTTGGAGGATTGGGTCTTGGTTTTATTTGGGATTGCATGATCCATGCATTCCTGAAGGTGTTCATAGAATGCATTTATAAAGGATTCTGTGGTCTGGGCCGTATTTTCCTCAGGCCCGGGGGCTTTGAAGGATTCCACCTCGGTTTTGATGAGTGTGAAATTTGCTTTAGAGAAGTTTTTCACTGTGGTTCTCTGGGCACTGGGTGAGGTCGGGATGTTAATATCCAGTTGGATTAGTTTATGGTCTGATCTTACCAGTGAGGGATACACTTCTGGTCTGGAGCATAGATTCCCCATGTTGGCGATGATTAGGTCCAGTATGTTTTCCCCTCTTGTGGGAGTGGTAACAAGTTGTTTCATAGCATTTGAGTTTATGAATTCTAGGAACCTTTGGGCTAGGGTGTTGGAGCTAGAGTAATGCTCCCAGTCTATGTTTGGGTAGTTGAAGTCACCCAATATAATGGTGTTTGGAGAGACCTTCATATTTTCCAGTGTTCTCAGGAAGGCTGAGTGGGGTTCCTGGGTTTGGGAGGGTGGTCTGTAGCAGGCTATAAACTGGAAGGCAGTTTTACCCACTGTTAGTTGCACATGGATAGTCTCTGATGTTTTGTGCTGTGCCACCAACCTGGAGGTGTGGGTATCTTTGATGAATATTGATACTCCTCCTCCTTTTGTAGTTCGGTCCAAGTTTTGGGGTCGAAAAGCATGGTATGAGGTATAACCTGGTAGTGCTGGGGTGCTCTCGGGAGCCCTGAACCAGGTTTCTGTTACTGCACAGATATCGATGTTCTCCATGCTAAGGAGAGTTTTGAGTGCATGCATCTTGAGGTTTAGACTTCTGGCGTTGAGTACATTACTCTTATCCCTTGTGATACCTATGGAGGTGGGTTTGTCTTTTGAGCCTTGCCTAAAAAAGATACTATGGGGTTAGCAAGAGCCTTTGCCAATATCTGAAAGCCCAGGGGTGACAGTTGCAAATCGTCCTTAGCGAAGCATCATGGCTTGTCGAGCATATCATCCCAGGCTGACAGGCATTGGATCCCCTTTGAATGACACCAATACTTAAGCCAATTGTTGAAATTGATCATCTTGTCTTCATATTGTGGCATCATTCTTGGTGAGGGTAAGATGCTACTCAAGGTCAGGGTCATACTGGCCTGGGCTACATGCTCAGGGAGCTCCTCTATGTCTCTTTTCACGTAGTCCAGGGAGGTACGTCTCAGGTCATTCACACCAGCATGGACAATGACTGAATCATATTTGTACTTGCCTTGGAGTGACCTGAGTGCTTATGTTATGTGGCAGATCCTAGCACCTGACAGGCTGCTCACCATGACCTTCTCCTTGTTCAGCCTGGTGAGCGGGACGTCAGTGTGCCTGACGATAGAGTCACCTATTACAAGTGTATCAGGTGTGTTGTTTAGCCTTAAGGGCTGTGACTGTTCGGCACACTGGCTTTGTGAGATATGTGTTGCACGTGTTTTGTTTTGGGGTAGCAGTTGCTTGGGTGTCTGCTTTGGAGGTCTCTGCTGCTTAGGCAGATCTTTATTTAGATCCTCCGAGTATGTTTTTGTGTGATTATGTGTTTGGTTTGCTGTCGTGGTAGGTCTATGTGAGACTGGAATTGTAGTGAGTGTGGTTTCCTTCTCCTCCTGACTGGTTATGCCAGTACTGAGTTGAGAGAGCTTAGCCTCCAGTTTGGCTATATGGTTGCATCTCTCACATGTGTTGGAATTTGTTGGGAGGAGGAGAGGGTTGTCTGTGTACATGAGGCAGTTGTAACATTGCCTCAAGATTCCCAGATTCACCAGCTGGACCAGAGAGGATATTGACAACTTACCTTTGGACATGCTAGAATGGTATTGGGAATTCCTTTATAATTGAAAACAAGGGCCAGTGGGGAACAAGGTACTCAAGGGGAGTTTGTGAGGGTGTAGTGCTTTTAATTTTTTAGTGCTGACTTATATAATTGCTTAGTGAGCAAGTGCCAGGTAACTTAAGTGCAATGTGTTACAGGTAACTTAAATGCAAAAATGACAAACAGTAACTTTCTTTCAAGTGAAACAAGGAAATAAGTACAGTAAGCAATGCATATATCACTAGGGATCCACAGAAGCACTGAAAAGCCACGTTTTAGGTGGAATTAGCATTCCAGGGAAATAACAAGCAAACAAACAACAAGCATACAAACAAAGCTAGATTCAACAGGCCTGGATCTAGTCTATGCTACAGCAAACAAGGTGTACCAATTTCAGTAAGAAACAGTTCAAATATGCAGGCACTATAAACCTTTAACCAGAAATTCCCAGCTCAGAAGGTCAGAGTCCAGCTTCTCCTCCCGCAAGAGTGCAGACCACGAATCTTCTTAATGTAAAATAACTGGCCTGAAGCCCAAGTGCTTAAACCAGAACTAATACACTTTTAGAATAACAGACACTGAGCTCTCAATCAGCAGTTCCCAACTAAGAAGGATGTAAGCTACCTGTCCTGCCACCACAGTGCATGCCACAAAACTTCCTAATGTAAAACAACTGGTCTGAAGCTCAAGTGCTTAATCCAAAAGACTTAGAATGATAGCTACACTTTAATCAAGTTACTACCAAGCAGTAATAAATACAATTGAATACTTTAAATAATGCCTGGATTAGTGCTCAAGTTATACAAACAAAGCTAGATTCAGCAGGCCTGGATTTAGTCTTTGCTACAGCAAACAAGGTGTACCAATTTCAGTAAGAAGCAGTTCAGCTATGCATGCACTATAAACCTTTAACCAGAAGTTCCCAGCTCAGAAGGCCGGAGTCCAGCCTTTCCTCCCACAAGAGTGCAGACCACGAACCCTCTTAAAGTAAAATAACTGGCCTGAAAGCCCAAGTGCTTAAACCAGAATTAATACACTTTTAGAATAACAGACACTGAGCCCTCAATCAGCAGTTCCCAACTTAGAAGGATGTAAGCTACCTGTTCTGCCACTACAGTGCAGACCACAAACCCTCTTGTGTGTGTGTGTGTGTGTGTGTGTGTGTGTGTGTGTGTGTGTGTGTGTGTGTGTGTGTGTCTGTGTGTGTATATACATGTGTATATATCTATCTATATCTATATATCTATCTATATATCTTTATATCTATATATATCTATATATATCTATCTATATATCTATCTATATATATATATATATCTATATATATATCTATATATATATATATATATATATATATATATATATATATATATATAGATATATATAGATATGTATATATATATACACATATATATATATATATATATATATATATATATACATATGTGTGACCAAAAAGTGCACTTATATCACCAAATTGGAAGTTATGCACTCTCCAGCCAAGACGGACTAGCTGCTCAAAAAGAGAAGGTCAACACCTGCACCACACCACATGGAACACACAGCCCTCCAGAACACCCACTATTACAGCTCTCACATAAAAACACAAGCAACACACCCATCCTCGCAGAGGCTTCTCAATAGAAATTTACCCATAACAGCAGAGACCTCCAAAACAGCAATGCATTCAACTACCACAACACAGCACAAACCACAGTACACATAGTTCGCCTCCACAATGTGCCCCTCAACTTAAGCCTCTAAGGCTAAACACCTTGCCCAATACACTAATCATAGGTGACTCAACAGTGAGGCACACTGATGGCCCACTTACTAGGTTGAATAAGGAGAAGGTAACAGTCAGCTATCTATCAGGTGCCAGAATCCAACACATAACACACACACTCAGGGCACTCCGCAACATGTACGTATGATTCTCTCATTGTCTGTGTGGGTGTGAATGACCTGAGATGCACCTCCCTAGACTACATGAAAAGAGACATGGTGAAGCTCTCTGTTAATATGGCCTAGGCAGGTATGACACTAGCCCTGAGCAGTATCCTTCCATCACCCAGAATGATATCACAGTACAAACAAAAAATGATTGACTTAAACAAATGGCTAAGTTTCTGGTATCATTCTAAGGGGATCCAGTATCTTTCTGCTTGGGATGACATGACTGACAGATCTCAATGCTTTGCCAAAGATGGCTTGCATCTGTCACCCCTGTGTTGCCGTGTACTGGCTAAGGCTCTTGCCACCCCTATTGTACCTTTTTTAGGCAGTGTTCCAAAGACCAAATTACCACCACAACAGTTATAAATGCAATCTGAGGGTCATGCTGCTCAACACTAGAAGTCTAAATCTCAAGATGCACTCACTCGAAGCACTCCTGAAAATGGAAAACATCGACATCTGTGCTGTAACGAAGACCTGGTTTAAAGTGGTAGAAATCAACCCTGTTTTACCAGGCTATAACTCATTCCACACCTTTCTGCCCTGAAACATGGACTGAAGCTCCAAAGGTGTGGTGTCTACATATTCATAAAGGATATGCACACCTCCAGACTAGTAGCACAGCATAATGCATCTGAGATACTTCAGGTGCAACTAACATAGGGTAAGACGGTGATCTAGGTCAAAGCCTGCTATAGGTCCCCAACCATGTCCCTAGACTCTCACTCCACATTCCCAAGCACCCTAGAATCTATCACGGTCCAATCAATACTGTCTTATTAGGAGACTTCAACTACCCCTCCATCAACTGGGAAGATCACTCAAGCACCAATACACTGGCCCAATGCTTCCTGGAATTCATCAATTCCATTGCCCTGCACCAGCTCATTTTGATGTCCACTAGAGGAAGCAACATCCTTGACTTGGTTGTTACTAACATGGGCAACCATTGCTCTACAACAATAGCCAATCCCTCCCTGGTCAGATCCGACCATAAGCTAATCATCATGTAAATCCACATCTCACCCACCGTAAAGGTAACCACCTTGAAAAACTTCTCCAAAGCTGTCTTTGGAATCCTAAAAACAGAGGTGGCTAACTTTACAGCACCCATGCCAATGAAAAATAGCTGCATGACTGCTAAATCATACACCAATGCACTGTGCGAACATGTACAAAAATGCAGGGAACTAGCCATACCCAACAGAACCAAGACAGTCTCCTCCAAAAAAGAAAGCCAATATTTTAGTCCCCTGCCATTAATAAACTCTATAACAGAAGGAAGAAACTGTTGCAGAAAAAGGTGAAGTCCCAAGAATAGAAAAACTCCCTTATTAGCCTCAACAAAAAGTTGAGATTCCTCATCAAATCATCTAATGCCAGCTATGAAGGCAGAATTTTAGCAGACACTAATAATAATCACAAAGCCTTCTATAGCTATATCAAGAACCTCCATGGCAACAGATTTGCTCTGAGATATTGCAAAATGGTACTTCCTATACTGAGCCAACAGATATTGCCAACATACTGGCCAACAGATTCAGTGCCAACTTTACCCCTCTCTCTCTCCCTAAAGGACCAATCACAATACCAGAAGAATGCCAGGCACCCAGCATTGCCATAGCACAAGTTAAAGTTGCATTGAACAAGGCCAAGAATACAGCTTCCATGGGACTCGACAATATCCTTGGCTGTGTTCTACATGAACTACAAAGCAAACAGGCACCACATCTGTGTGCCCTGTTCAGTCACAGCCTCACCTCAGGGTTTTGTCCCTACCAAACAGAGCACTGCTACAGTCATCCCACTCCATAAAGGGGAAGCGACTGCAGACCTTGGGAATTATCACCCCATTAGCCTGATGAGTCTGATATGTAAAGCTATGGAGCGCATCACCATGGACCTGATTAACAAATATATAGGAAGTCTCCAAACTCTAGACCCCCACACAATTTGCTTTGTGAAAGGGAGATCATGCCTGCTCAACCTGGTTGACTTCTTTGAGTCAGTCACCAGGGCTGTGGATGAAGATAAGGCAGTGCATACAGCCTACCTCGATCTGGTCAAAGCCTTTGATACCATTCCTCACTTAGGAATCATTGATTAAACTCACCAAACTAGGTATCAACCCTATATCACTAGCTGGGTTGCAAATTGACTCACAGATAGAATACACAGTGTGAAAGTAGTGGAATCCAAGTCAGACTGCTGACCAGTTACGAGTGGAGTCCCACAGAGATCGGTCCTGGGCCCTCTCCCGTTCAGCATCTACTTCTCAGAAGTCCAGGCCAACACAAAGTGACTCTGGCTGACCAAGTTCACAGACGACTGCAAACTGGGAGCCATTATTAACTCCACAAATGATGCAGACATCCTACAGAAAGGCCTTACTGAGACCATTGACTGGTGTCGAAACCATGGCCTTAAGCTTAACACCAAAAAATGCATCGTCACCCCTTTTGGTAAAAACTCAGTTCCCACTAATTACCACATCAATGGGGGACCACTGAACACTGAAGGTGTTATAAGAGATCTGGGAATGCAGGTTGACAGCAACCTCTTTTTTGACCACCACATTGCCACTGTGGTCATAAAGTCCTTATATGTGGCGCATCTCATTATCAAGGGTTTTACATCCAAGGAGAAAGAGGTCATTGTCTTGCTCTTCTCTTCCTTCATTAGACCAAACATCAAGTATAATGCCCCATTTGGCATGTACCTCACTAGACACCTGCAACAGCTGGAGAGGCCACAGAAGTACCTCACGAAGAGGATCCTAGGAATTAAACACATGTCCTATACAGACACACTCAAACGACTCCAGCTATTCTCTGTCTCATATCACATACTTAGAGGTGATCTCTGCTTGACTTACAAAGTCATGTCTGTCCCAGCTCTGTTAGAAATGCTACATCTAAAGAAATCCCAATCCCTCCGCACCACATGCTCCAGAGACCTCAGCCTCATTACCACAATCAACAGAACATGCTGGAGGGGCAGGTTCCTCATTCAGAGACTCCTCATGCTCTGGAATAGACTTCTCATAGAGTGCCTCGCTGACCCTCTTCAAGAGAAATCTTGATGAGTGGATGGGTAATAGAAAATTCACCCGGGGGATCACTCCAGTGGCTCTACTTTTGATTCATAGATTAGTACTAGGCTAACTGCCCTTGTGAGCTATTTTAGACTCAAACCCTGCACTTCTTGTGTATAAGGCAGACGCCTTGACCATTAGGCCACCCTCCCAACCTTGTTCCACCCATGGTGCTTTTTTTCTACACTGTCTAGTACAAAAAAGGACATTTCTCAAAAGTAAGTAAACATAGATTTTCTTGTTATGTAGGTGTGTGTGTGTGTGTGTGTGTGTGTGTGTGTGTGTGTGTGTGTGTGTGTGTGTGTGTGTGTGTGTGTGTGTGTGTGTGTGTGTATGTGTGTGCTGTGTGTCTGTATGTATGTATGTGTGTGTCTGTGTGCCTGTGTGTATGTCCAGCATTATAATACTAGGTGCATGCTTTGTATAAACTGGATATGAACCTTTAACATAACATACTTGATAGAGACACTGGGAACTAACTTAGGGCAGCATTATGCCAGGACACTTCTATGGGCTAGGTTTGTAAAGGCTCCAGGGCCATTAGCCTAGTAAACACCTAGGAACCTAGGAACTAACTAACTAAACTGGCTTTACTTTAGTTTATATGCATCAAATCTACTATTATTATTTTCCTGCTTAATAAGAAACATCAATGTCCATAACATGCAATACTTGTCTATCTGTTACCTCCTTAAAGACTGTCGCTCTAATTTATGTAGATATTTATGAACATTGTTATATCATCTAAGTATTTTTGTTAATGTATGCATGTGGAGCTTTTCATCTCTGCTAGAAAGGAGTTGTTCATAGCCCAGTCCAACTTTACAAGTTTACAAAAGTAATAAATAAGTAAAAAATAGATTTTCTTGTTATGTAGGTGTGTGTGTGTGTGTGTGTGTGTGTGTGTGTGTGTGTGTGTGTGTGTGTGTGTGTGTGTGTGTGTGTGTGTGTGTGTGTGTGTGTGTGTGTGTGTGTGTGTGTGTATGTGTGTGATGTGTGTCTGTATGTATGTATGTGTGTGTGTATGTGTGTGTCTGTGTGCCTGTGTGTATGTCCAGCATTATAATACTAGGTGCATGCTTTGTATAAACTGGATATGAACCTTTAACATAATCATGGAGCTTTTCTTCCTGGGCCTTTGCTGAAAGGGAGATCTGTTACCAATTGGACTTTGCTAGTAAGCAAATGTAGATAAATAAATAATTTGCCAAACTTTTGAGAAATGTCCTTTTTTGTACTAGACAGTGTAGAAAAAAAGCACCATGGGTGGCACGGTTGTGCAGTGGATAGTGTTGTTGCCTCACAGCAAGAAGTTCCCCATTTTGATTCTTGGCTGGGGTGCCTTCTGTGGGGAATTTGCATCTGTGCAGAGTCTGCATGCCCTCCTTGTGTTTGCATGGCTTTCTTCCAGGTGCTCCAGTTTCCTCCCACATTCAGTAGGTGGATTGAACACTCTAAATTGGCCATAGGTGTGTGTGGAGTGGAAGAACTACTGTGGCAGGGCTAGCTACCTGGCAGTGTAAACCATGGCTCTTGAAGATTGTTACTGCTGAAATGACACTCTGACACCATGTGCAAAATGGGAAATGGGATTGTGGATGGTTTAATGTAGAAAAAATACAGTTGGGTGGGGATGAACAGAACTCTGGAGATTACGGAGTTATGTTGACAATTATGAACAAGTGCTAACTGCCATTCTGGGTTAAATGGTGGAGGTAACATCAAGAGCCCAATTCCAAAAGACTATCTCAGTGTAAGTGACCATTTCCAATGAGAGCAATTCTTTTTGGAATGTGGCCACAATAACTGAAACCCAAAACATGAAATGTGTTGACCATAATTCCCACAATACAGATAACCAAAACCCTGTACATCAAAAAAGGAAACACATTTCCTTTATCAATGTACTTACCATACCTCTACCAAAATTCAGCTGAGATTTTTTTTTTGTTTTGTTTAAGATAAGCTTCATAGCTAATGTTATAGGCAGAGGCAGCATTTAGGTTAACATGCTCCACCTTAGTAACGCATGCTAACCCTAATCATAACCCTAATCCTGACCCATCCTGACTATATACTAAACTGTGCACCTTACCTTAAAAAAATAATTTCCATAACACTACCAGTACACAAAACAGTTTGCACACTCACTATGCTCACACACACACACACACACACACACACACACACACACACACACACACACACACACACACACACACACACACACATGTACTTTACTTGATGTAAATTGTTAGCTTATCTTTAATTATATGTTTTTTGTGCATCAGTGGTATACATTTTCTTGATGGACAACATGTACCTGAACACACTATGGTGACATCTTGTGATGAGTTGCAGGTGCTCTTCTCCCATGGGTAATTTTTGCAACTTGATAAAGAAGATTCATATCCACTACAAGTGATTGCAGAAAGGGCAATCCAGTCAATGTTTCCTCCATATGATATATTGCTCTCAATTGATAATGCTTGACCACACAGCAGTTCTCCACAGACCACGCTGGCAAAAGATAGACTCTGGCTGTTAGCACATACATGTTTCCACCCAGAAGAGATGTTTACTTCAAGTATTCCATTGCACCGGTTTGTGCCATTTGTTAGTCTGACAGCCAGCCCTCCTGTAATATTAAAAAAGTCCAATGGTAAACAAGTGAGACTTAATTTCTTATAAAAACAGTCATAATAATATATTCTAAACAGAAAACACATTAATTTCCTCTTTTGTAATGTTTCCATGGGGAATACCTTGTGATCATGGGTGAAACTCAAGACACTATATTATATCAACAGGAGCTAAACCTTGAAATGTTAATTTCTGTGCCACCTGTCAGCTTTAGCTTCCAATACACCATTAAATGGCTTATGGTCATGCATGTAGCTGTGAGAACAATAACAATTAGAAATTCTGGGAGTTGCAAAAACAATAATTTAAACATTAATACATGATTACACCACCCCAACCCCTAACTCCTTACACACCCAACCCCAAGCCTTCCGCCTGGCCGGCGGTGGGGTCCGCGCGTTGTCGGTTTTCTTCGCGTCAGAAGAGGTTATTATTTTCGAGGGCGCTGTTGCCAGAAGGAGACTGGGTCCGGACCTGGTCTACTTAACTGACCGAACGCCCGAGTGAAACAACATCAATACCTGCAACCGACAACAAACAAAACTCCGAAACACGACGAAACCATAACACCACCGCACTACTGCGTAAACTACATTCTGGCTTCAAACAAGATGTTGTTCTACTTGTCTTGCATTGTTTATTTGCAATGTAATTGTTTCATTTTTTTGTAATATCCAGAGTAAACATACAATCTCTTATAAAAGGAAATACCTGTAGCTAATAAAAGTGATCATAAAATAGCCAGGGAATTGTTATGGCTAGGCTTGTATAGGCCCTAGGGCCGATAGCCTAGTACCAACCTATGAACCTATGAACGTCAGAAGAGAAGTAATGAGGGATGTCTATTAAAGTCATATTTCACTCAATACAGCATAGATGGTTATTGCTCTTAGCTGTTAGTGAGCATCATACCTGGGCACTGGGCTTTGTTCCGTCCATCTTCAGCTGAATACTGTGTGACACTGAGCAGGTCATTTAACTGGATGATGCTACTAGTTAACCCAAAGATTCTTTAAGAAACTCTGTTTACTTTGTGTAGGTCAATGCAACACAAACAAACTCCAAAAAAAGACATTGCCACATAGCATTCTTCTGAAGTCTGTTAGTACATATCTTGTACAGCATAACAAACCCAATAGATACATTGTTCTCATGTTCCTCAAAGGTGTTTCTCTCTTTTTTTTTGGTTCCCGCAGTTGACCATTAACTGCTCCTAGGACCTATCCTCATTCAGTGAGTTTAGCAGGTTCTCCTTACAACCCTAAACTAACTCCATGTCATGCTGCGACCAGTGAGCAGATGAAGATAGTTGGGGCAGCAGTACTGTATTGCTACCAAGGAGTGCTTTTTTATTATTTTTATGCTT